>NW_017280547.1:1516-24171 GCF_001594065.2 Cyphomyrmex costatus | reverse complement strand
TACAACGACCACGTGAACTCCGACATGTCGTACGACGCGTTTCGCGCGCTGTGTCGCGAGTGTTGGCTACACAGGTACGGATTCGTAGTGATAGACAAGGACAGTGCGCTTACAAAGGGGAGATACAGAAGAGGATTTAACGAGTTCGCGATACCGTAACGCCATCAGTTGTCGTCCGTGCCTCGACCGAGACGAACATGACTAACGAGCGCGAAAAAATCGCGAGGGAGATCGAGCGGACGAGCGAGTCGATCCGCAGGAAGCACCGCGCTCTGAAGACCGGTAGAATCGACGAGGACCGTGCGCTGGACAGGCGTTTCGGGCCTATCGTCGAGCCGTTGCGACGGATCGCCGGTCCCGTCGTGCGCGCAACGAAGACAGAGTCGTATGCCGCTACTCCTAAACGCAAGAGGGAGGAGGAGGAGGAGGAGGAGGAGGACTTCTTCGTGACTCCGCGCACGCGTTTCTTCGATCGAACGCCGATAACCTCCACACCGCATGCACCTACCCAACCGCCGGAGTCGATGGACTCCGAGACGACGACGTACGCGATGCTCGCGCCGCCCGACCGTTCATCGGAGAACCGAGACACGTCGCGAATTCACTCGGGTCCGCTGAGTCTGAGGTACGTCGAGCCTGTCCTGCGAGGACACAACGACAGCGGTATGGATCGCGTGTACGGCGCTTACTTGGACAAGGACGGATTGATGCTCGGCAGTAAGCATTTCGACGTGGATAACGAGGATAACATAATTATCGACGGCGTGCGATACGCCGGTACACCCGGCCTCTACGAGCTGATCTTCAAGAGAATTCCCGACGATACGCTTCACACGGAACAAGATATGCGCGAGTACAAGAGCCTGCTGCAGGCGACGAACGCGCACAGACACAAGCACCATCCGCTGGGCCGAGTACTGGCCAACAGGGGATACAAGTACAAGAATGTAATAAAGCCGTTGGTCACGCCGAAGAAAAAATCTGGAAAAGGAGTACCTCGCGCCACGACGTTGAACGACGGCGCGATCGAGTACGTGCACTGGGACGATCCCAACGAGCTGGTGGATCGTCTGCGGTTGCTCGACGCCTCGCATCGAGCGGACAACGCCGCTCACGGCAACGAGATGTTGTCGATCATCGAGGAACTTCGCAAAGCGGGCGTCATTATAAATTGAGTCGCGTATCGACGAAACGATTCAGTCGATCTCGCGCCATCCGATATCATTTATCTCCATGAACGCTGAGAGGCGCAGACTCGACGAGGAGTTGCACGCTCCGGCGAGAAGAAATTTTCCGCTAAGACGCGTCGTGGTACGGGGATACGACGATCTGTGGCAGGCCGACATCGTCGAGATGCGGCCGTACTCGAGCCAGAACAGGGGCCGTCACTACGTGCTCACCGTCATCGACGTGCTGAGCAAGTACGCGTGGGCCGCGCCGCTCAGGAGCAAGGGCGGTAGCGAGACGGCCGACGCTATCGCGAAGATAATTCGCGAGAGCGGGAGATGCCCTAAGAACCTGCAAACGGATATGGGGAAGGAGTTTTACAATTCGGATGTGCGGAAACTCTTGAAGAAACATACAATCAATTACTACTCCACGTATTCCGTAATGAAGGCGTCGGTGGTCGAGCGGTTCAATCGCACGCTTAAGAACGACATGTGGAAGATGTTTACGCTCAACGGCACGTACAAGTGGGTCGACGCGCTGCCGCGTCTCGTGTCGGATTACAACGCGCGCAAGCATCGCACCATCGGCATGAGACCCGCCGACGTGACCCCCGCTGTCGCCGAGAGACTCCTGGGCACGGTGTACGGCGCGATAAAGATCGCCGGTCCCGCGAAGTTCAAAGTGGGCGACGCGGTACGCGTGAGCAAGTACAAGACGATCTTCGAGAAGGGCTACACGCCGAATTGGACCACGGAGGTGTTTCAAATCGTCAGAGTGCAGAGGACCAATCCCGTGACGTATCTCTTGGAGGATTACCGCGGCGAACCGGTAGCCGGAGGATTCTACGAGCACGAATTGCTTCGCGTCGCTGATCCCGACGTGTATCTGGTTGAAAAGGTGTTGCGCAAGAAAGGAGACAGGGTGTACGTCAAGTGGCTGGGATTCGACGGATCGCACAATTCGTGGATAAATAAACGAGACGTCGTGTGAATAATAATAATAATAATTTTTATTCATATAACATATATATTAAAATATGTATATTTCAAAAATAAATATACCAGTATATCACGATATCGGTGTAGTTCTTTATTCCTTTCAACTCTCTCTCTCTGTCTGTAACGTTACAGGATACATACGTGCGAGTACAAACTTGGTATAAAACTCAATACGTCTAGGTACGAGTATAAGTAAAACTCACAATCAGTCAACCTCAATACATAACACTCGATACGTAAGCCTCAATACATAATACTCGATACGTAAAACTCAATACATAATACTCGATAAGTAAAACTCATTACATAACACTCAATACATAAAACTCAGTATAAAACTCAGTATAAAACTCAGTTTAAAACTCAATACATACAGGTATAGGTAAAACGCAATATAAAAGATACATAAAACTCAATACGTCTAAGTATAGGTACAACGCAATATACAAGATACATAAAACTCAATACGTCTAAGTACAACGCAATATACAAGATACATAAAACTCAATACGTCTAAGTATAGGTAAAATGCAATATAAAGGATACATAAAACTCAATACGTCTAAGTACAACGCAATATAAAAGTACGTAAAAGTATATGTACATAACACTCGATACGCGAGTTACACTATCCGGTAATGCCCCCACGGTAAGGTGTTCGTCGAGTTCGGTACGACGTACCGTTTGTCGTCGTACGGACTCAGAGCGATCTTCTTCTCCGACACCATGTACACCCGGTGTAACTTGGATCGTATGCATGCCTGCCTGCGCGTCATTTCGATATCCTCCTTCAGGCACCTGATGTAATCCTCGAACGATATCGTTCGCGCTACGACGCTGCTCTTCACCCCCTTCGCCTTCTTAGTGTCCCTCTTTCCGTCCACGCGCAGCGCGTACATCTTTGCTCTGAGCCCGACGAACTCGGTCATGATGGCGCCGTTGTTCTCGTTCTTCATGAGACCGGGCACCTTCTTGTTCGCGAGAGGCATACCGTACGCGTTGTTCGCGGGATAGTCACTCGTGTCGAATCTGTCTATGTCGCGTTTCATGGTTTCGTACACGTCGTCGCACTCTATACGGTAGATCAGACTGTCCGTGTCGGTGTACACGATCTCGCATCTATCGCGAAACAGCGGCGTCATGTACTAGTGAAACTCGTACAGGCACGTTTTCGAAATGTCCAGGATGCACATACCCACGTAAATAGGCTTGTCGACTCACCTCGAGTTTCCGCAATTCGACCGCTATCAGGTTCTCCGCGAAGACGCTGCGGCTGTGAAAGTTAGGTTTCGCGATCAACGCCTCCGCGCCGTATCGTCCTTCCCACGCCGTCACCAGTTTAACGTCGACGCGATCGCGCACGTTCTCCATCGTCTTGCCGAACACCGCGTTGTTCATCAGTTTGTACAGGTTTTTCTCGAAATCGTTCCGCGCGCGCGTTCGAAACTACGTGTTGAGTTCGATGTAGTCGCGGAGCCAGGCCGATTGCGCGAATCGTAACACTCGATGGACCTTCGTTACGCGAAGACCGTGACGCGTGCACTGTTGCAGGTTGCGGTAGTGGACGACGTACCGCTGCTTGTCGCTTACCGTCGCGAGAAGCTTGTCGTCCCGCTTGCCGGGCGGTTTCTCTCGCGTCGGGCAGAACGGCAGGTCGGCGTGCGCGTCGTGGAGACGCCGCGGATACTCGAGATCCACCTCGAGGATGTACCCGGTGGGCGAATCCAACGCGACGGTAGTGTAGTTGAAATTCTGCGCGTCGTCGACCCATGCAAAGCCGGCGTAGGGCAACGGTTGGCACATCGCCCAACCGTACAGGTTGTTGACGTCGTAATACATGAGGTACGACGACGGTTCCGACGGGTCGTACGACCGCATGTACTTATTATTGGCCCGCGCGTATCTGCCGGAACACTGGCTGAGACCGCCGCGTATGCCGCGCTCGACGAACATCACCATATCTATGTCTGTGAGTAATTCGAACTTCACGCGCGTGTGTTTGAGCATCGCGTCCCACGTGAAACCGGGCAGGGTGTAGTAATGCGCGGGATCGAGTCCGTAACTCGCGACGCAACTGTCTCGAAAGTTCTCAAACACATCGGCCAACAACAGGACGTCAGTTTTTAGGTAGAGATCACTGTACTCGCCGAGCGTTCGCACGGAGAACCGCTGCCACACGTTCTCGGCGTGCGCGTAATCGCTCTCAGACACGGTATCACCAGTCAGCGAGCTGTGGAACGATTCACGCGGCGGCAAGCGCGTATCGTTCAGTCCCTCTACGCTGTCCACGTACTCGTAGGGGAACACCCCTTTACGAGTGAGCAGATCGAAATCTTCGTCCGATAAGTGTGAGAATTCGGAACGCACAATTTTCAATTTGTCCTTGTCGAGGTACGACGCCAATTTGTCCAGACTCGCACTCAGGAATTTAAACGAGTCTATGAACCGTAGTTTCACGCACTTTCGCGAGTCTTTGTCACTGGTGTCTTTGACGTGAAGGAGATGTACTTCTCCTTAGTCAGGGGAAGTAGCTCCACCTGTCCCTGGAATCGCGTCGCTATTTCCTGTACGATGAAGTGCGCGTCGTACCCCGACAGGTTGTGGAACACAACCGGAACGTACGGAGAGTCCTTGTAGTTCACGTTGCATCCCTTGTGCGCCGGACCGTGGTATCGCCCGGTGAGGTGACAGTGGTCGCGCGCCCGCTCGTCACCCGGGGCGAACGGCCTCTCGCAGATGTCGCGCTGTCGAATCTCCGCCAGTCGTCGCGCGTAAAGTCCATGGGCCGGTTGGTCGTTAGCGCGTTCTTCACGCGATGCGCCAAAGCCTCTAGCTGGCTCGCGAACCAACTGACGCAGTCGTTGCCCCGCCGACATCTGTATTCGGATAACGCGCTGTCGTACGAGCAGTGCACGTAATAAGCTATGCTGAACGCTTCGTGCCGCTGGTACGCGTACGACGACGCCGATGACGCATCCTCCGTCTTCTTCTTCAGCACGCACTGTAGGTCGGCGTACACGATAAACGGCGCCCGCTCCTTCCTGGAGTGCTTGCTAAACTCCAGCCATTTGTCGTCTGTGTCCGGTAAGCGGATAGCGCACGTGTTGAGCTTTTGGCAGTCCTCGCTGTGTCTCTCCAGTTTCTCGTTTGAGGAGAAGTAGTGGAGGCACCTGCAAACAACAAACACTTATTGGTACAACATTTTCAGCTTACTGTTGTATTTCACTTATCGCACTTACCGGTCACAGAAGTATTTCTTGTGCCCCTTTTTGTTAATCTGCGCGCTCACTAGGCGGGACAGATTTTTGATGTATGCGAAATGGCCGTCGCCGTCTTGCGTGTACAATAAATTGACGTGTCTGCCCCTCTTGCAGTCGGTGAGCCGCAGAGGGAGGACGTTCCCGTCCTCGATACTGTACACGTTAATCGAGATATCGTTCGACCGCTCGAATTTCGCAACGTCCTTGAGCGTTACCGGAAACTCGATATCCGCGAAGTTGAGCACTTTGGAATAATGCGGATACGACGATTCACGATCCACATGATTGTACGCATGGTACAAAGCAGCGATCACCGCCCACGCGAAGCACGCATTGTCCATGGATCGCACGTTGATCACTGCTTCCTTCCTTTTAAATTTTTCCGGCAATGTAACGTGACACCCCGCGCGCATGGGATTGAGTTTGTTTACATTGACCGTTAGGTTCAGAATACGCGAGAGCGCCCACCCGCTGTCGCGTTCCTGGTGCTCTTCGAGCGACGCCAACGTGGGCTCGATAACGCGCGACGCGTACCACTCGCGCAGATCGGTGCACCGATCCAGTTCACAGTTTTTGCCGTTTATCCCCATGACTGTGCGTTTGTCACCCGCGACGAACTCGCCGTTGAAGGCGGTGTTCACTTTGACGCTACCATGTGTGTCTATAGCGCCCCGCACACGCTCGGGCACTACACTACTGGCGTCTTCGAGGAATTATCGCGGCTCGATATATCTGCAGTTTATAACCGCACCGGTTCGAACGCGATTGGCGAAAGCGGCGTCGATCTCGCGCCAAGCGAGAGATCTATCGTTCTCGCAATCACCACCACCACCCACGTGCACGAACCGTTGTTCCAACACTGTTCGCGCACCCACGAGTCACGCGATTCTCGCCACCGCGGATTGTCTATGCCCGACGGTGAGACGCGGACGCTTGGCGCGACACTCGAGGCTCTCGATGCACTTGTTGCACCTCTCCAACCACGCGAAACACTCGCTCAATGTAGTGACGCGACCGCAATGTTCGAGCAGTTCGCGTTCCGCACGCTCGTAGTCTTCCATTTTAGAAACAAAAAGTTATTCGGAGCACTTGCACGTTACTCGTTCGCACGTTTTGCAATATCGTTCAGCTATTACAATGTCATACATATCCAGTACCTTGATATTATACATGTAGGCTGACCAACACTTATAGCACGTACATTCAAATTCACCACTATCCCTACCGCAATTGCCACGAAGTAGTTTCTGTATAGCAGGATTTCTTTCACGATTTACAATGAGCATACGTATATCCCCTATCATCATCACTTCAGCTCTTGTACCGCTATACGTGCCCATTTCAATGCGCCTACAATGACGATTCAGTTTCTTTGCAATATTCCGCAACACGTCATCTTCGGATGCACTAGTATTTTTCGTTTCACGATTCTTACACTCGTCTCGCAATCGCGTGTACGCGTCTCGTTGCGCGCGTAAGGACTTCCACCGCCAAACGGGGTCTCCATTGATACTTACTCGTATCACACCACGATCACCGTCTATCTCACGATCGCGCAGTACCTGCACCGGCGATGTCGGTGCAAAATCGTCTTTACTCTGCGGATTTTCAAATACGTATTTAATGTCTCTTATTTGTATTTCAGCATTTAGTTCTCTTGCTTTGGAGTCTTGCGCCCACTCCACTGGCACATTATCCATGTTCTTACTGTTTTTCCATTACACTGTGCAGATAGGGCACACACTGCACGGGAACACCAGACACATGAGTTTCCGGCAATTGGAGCACGTTTCGGCGCTGAGGACCTCGATGAAATCGGTGTCGTGCTTCCTGATCAGCAGCATCGAACCGACTTCGGCATCAGCGATGTTGACCATGCACTCGGCACACAGGGCTAGCGCTCCGCCTGTAGAGTAGTAACACTGGATCTGGCAGTGTTTAACGCGAAAAACACCCAGTGCCCGGATTTGCGCGTCCGGGATAATTTTTCGCACACGATCGGTAGTGTTCTCAAGATCGCTGACGCATCCGGTATCTACGGATAACACGCTATCGTCGGAAGACTCGACGTCCATAACGTCTTCGACGTCAACGTCCATCACTTTGTCACACACTGCGTATATTCGGCTTGCACATTTAGACACTATCGGAGCGCGACACTTAATGAGGCGTACCGCGCTTGCGACTCGCTATTTATACCGTTTCTTTGTCGGCGTCTTCCTAAAACTGCATCTCGCCACTCTTTTTAGAAATTTTTTATCGCGCGAGATAACGCGTAGTAATTTGATAACGTTCAGCAGCCATCGGCGCTCTTCTTAGAAATTTTATCGCGCAAGATAACGCGTAGTAATTTGATAACGTTCAGCAGCCATCGGCGCTCTTCTTAGAAATTTTATCGCGCAAAATAACGCGTAGCAATTTGATCCTTGTGCGATCCTGTCGAACGCGTTGAAACTTGATACTCGGTATCGTCTCGCATTTTGAAAACGCCCGGCATGCGTCACGTGATCAGTGCCATGTGATCGCTGTGCGAACCTGTCGTCGCCCGATGATGGCGTCATCGCCTGCGGTCTTTTGAAAAAGAGCGGCGCGATAAGGCGGCGGCGCGGCAGCCCGGCTCCTCCTCCCCTCCGCCGTACCTTCCCCGCGCACCTCACCCCCCCTCGGAGCTCCCGGTCTCGAATTGGCCTGTTACATCTACTCATTTCCAACATTTTCCGCCTGCCGCGCGCGTATTCCCCGCCGCCGACGTCGAAGGCACGACCGTGCTAACCGTCTCCGCGACCGTCGAGTCCGCTCCGCTTGCCTCCACCACCCGCGCCTTCGCTCGTTTTCCTCGCGGCGCGTTCGTCTCTCCCAGCGCGGCTACCGCGTCGTTAGCGCGACCCTGACGGCTCGCCGTTTTCGGCGGACGATAGGCGAGATCCGGGAACAAAGATTTTTCCGGCGCAGGTGGAGCCCGGTAACTTTGCGCGACACGTATGCACCCCTCCGCTCTCGTGGCTAGCAATTCTAACGCATCGAGATTCTCCGCGGCGTCTCGATTAACTAACGTCTGTAAGCGGGGTAACATCTGCCGGTGCGCGTAACCAATCTTTTCTTCCTCGCACCAAGGAGGTGACAATCGATCGAAAAGCGAGTTGAGGCACGTCAAATAATCGGCGACCGATTCATGTTCCCCCTGCGTGCGTCGCATAATCTTATCTCTAAGCGCGAACTGGAAATCGGGATCACCGAATCGCGCGCGCCAAGCCGACTTAAAAACGGGCCACGTGTTTAACTTGTCACGTTTCGCGCGAAACCAATGCAGCGCGATCCCCTCCAAAAAGAATGGAAGGCAGCGCAATATATCCGTATCATCGACCGGGATCAATTTACGCCCTTCCTCAACATGAATCAAAAACGTTTCGGCGTCCTCCCCTCGCGCCCCCGAGAACTTTAAGTTCCACTTACGCATTATATTGTTTGCCGCGCTCGCGGTGTTACCGTCCGAATTTCGCGGCGTACTCCCCCCGCTACGGCGAGGCACACCGCTGGATTGGCCGCGCCCCCGAGCGCCTGCCGCTCCTTCAAACGGGCTGTCAGGCCGCATCTCGCCATCCGAAGGCGGACGCAAATTTTCGTTATCCGACATCGCGGCCTCACCCCCGCTCTCCCGTCGACTACCTTCCGTCCTCGACGTCTCGACTCGACGAAGCAACCGAAGGGCAAGTACCGAATTAAAACCGTCGGTAGGCAAATTTCTTTGTTCCAGTTCCGCGCACAGTCGTTCACGACTCGCGGCCAAAACCCACTCGAAGTCCCTCTCGGAATCACTCATATAGACGCGCAATGACAGTATATCAACGCGATATCCTAAGCAAAAGGTATGTCAAGGCCGCTAAACGCCAATAACAACACTACTGATAATAGCACGAAATACGCGAAACGAATAAGTCACGACAGAAAAGCGATACACGATTACACGACTTTCAAATGCTCGCTATAACCGGCAAATCACAACAAAGTTATCCTTCGCGAAACTTCTCGACAACCGATACACACGGTATAAACACGATATCCGATAATTATCTTACCACGAAATAAACGCAAAAATCAGTCGAAAATCTTCCCCTTAATGGCGAATAAAACCCTCGTTTTTCTTTGTGTGCCCCACGTTGGGCGTCAAATTTTCTCTTGCGACGTTATTCGCTTGCGCGTCGCAAATCGAAAGAAATAATGAGCACAATCAGTCGAATAATGACAATAACAAAGGCGAAAGCGATCGAGCGAGAATCGCGAAACGCGAAAGTTGGGCGCCAGACGTCCTTAAAGGCGACGTCGACCTCGCGAAAAATTCGAATTTCCAACGCGACACCACCAAACGCGAAACATAGGCAACAATCCCGGAAATTCTCGCTCTTACGCGGCTAGGCCAGCTCAATCAGTGGTAGAGGGGCAGGGTCTTGGGAAAAGATAAGGGCTGCTTTGATACAAGGAAATTTAAGAGGAAAGATTACGACGAGAACACAAAAATCATACCCTCAATATCAAAGTAACAATAAGCGGGTTTATTGAGGACAAAAAAATTAAAATAAATAACGCGATAATATTGCGCTAATAGCGCGTTGAAAGATTGACAAAAAAAAGAACAAAATAAACTCGAGCGCTGCAAACCCGCAAGAAAAATTATGCTCCTGGCTGAACAAAAATTACAGCAATCCAATGCGCGCAAGAACAAAGTATTTCGTACTATGAACGACGACAATCTCCAATGACGCGAGAAATCGTAGCAAAATTACAGCCAATCGACGAACCTGATATTCTTTACAATTACTCCGCGAATACGGACTCTCGAAAATTGCATACAACATTATGCAGAGTCACTAAACTTTACGCGAGAATATCAGCCGGCACGCTCCGGGCGAACTATCATACACGAGAACACACCCAACGAAAAATAACCGATTCTTTACGACTCAGAACAACGTCGACATCGCATTTAACATTGCAAGGGCGCGCGACTCGCGCCGTCTCACTCACACCAACGTCGCTCTATAACATAACATATAGTAGTAATGCTAGGTATATACCAACTCAATTAGAACTCACCACGGCTGGTATAGCCAATGGCGTTGCTCCTTTTTGTTTGTGTGCGTGCGAGTTTGCGTGTGTGCGTGGCTGGGACAGCCAATGGCGTTGCTCGTTTTTGTTTGTGTGCGTGCGAGTTTGCGTGTGTGCGTGTGTAGGTAAAAAATGCGTGTGAAGGTCGCGCCTCGCTGGTGGGGGCGCCCGGGGCGGTCACCATGACGACGTCGCGGGCGCCGTCGCCGCGGCGAGCGCGTGGCGAGCGCGCGAAGCGAGGTTATGTCCGCCGCGCGCGCGCGCGCAAAAGCGTTACAGGTTATGTCCACGCGCGTGCATTTCGCAGGTTATGTCCGTTCCCGCGCATTTCACAGGTTATGTCTCTTCCCGCGCTCGCGCCGGCGGTCGCGCGTGCGCCGTCGAGATTTTCGCGAGCGGCGCGACGGTCGGTCGGACGGTCGTCCGTTCGTCGTCGCCGTTATTCCTCCTCGTAGCTCGATCACGCGCGAATCATGCGCTCGACGCCGTCGTCGTCGTCGTCGTCGTTCGTTTCGGTCGCGCGTCGTATCGTTGTTACGGCTGGGGAAAAAAAGCAAAAAAAAAAATTAAATGAAAAATAAAAGAGTGAAAAAAAAAGATGTGTTGGGTGAAATGTTCAGTTGGTCTTTTCAAAAATGACGAAACTAATCGTCAATTGTTGTTGTTGTTGTTACCGTTACGCGATGCACGCCTCGGAGACGATTCTCACCTTTTTTTTTTTCCCTCTTCCTCGATCTATCTATAGCCTTCATGGTCGCGCTTCGGAGACAATTCATTTCTACGAATGACTCACTCGACGCGCTCTATCTCTCTCTCTCGTCTGCACTGTTTTTCCGTTGCGCGGCGTGATCGGTCTTTTTTTTTCCTTTTTCGTCGTATTTTCGCCGCGACCTCGATCTATCTCCAAGGTCGCGCCTCGGATGACTCACTCGACGCGCTCTATCTCTCTCACTCTTTCCCGTTGCGCGGCGTGATCTTTTTTTCTTTTTTTCGTCGTATTTTCGCCGCGACCTCGATCTGTCTGTCGCGCCTCGGATGACTCACTCGACGCGCTCTATCTCTCTCTCACTCTTTTCCGTTGCGTGTATGCTTTTCTCAACAGGTTTCTCCATATTATTTAATAAAAAAGTAAATTGTTGCGTTGACTAATATACTGTGCCCTTACTTTTGTTTGATATATTTATTCGAAGACGCGCTCGCTCGTCCGAGACAATTTTCTCGGTTTTTCCTCGTCGTTCGCTACGCGCTTACCGTTAATTTATTCAAGGTCTGAGGTTTCTATTCTTAGTCTGAGGTTTTTTTCCTCGTCGTTCGCTACGCGCGAGTGCGATCTTTTTATAGACTCCAGGTCACGCATCGGAAAAAATATAACATTTTCCTGTGAGATTCATCATTTCGCTGTTTGATGTAATCGACGAGTTTTTTTTCTTCTCTTTATTATTCCCTGTTATACGTATTAGAATACCGATTCTTGGAGTGATCTATTTATAGACTCAAGGTCGTGCTACGCGCATCGTAGATAACTTTTTTCGGCTAGATTCGTTATTTCTCAGAATTGACGTTTTTCTCTTTTTCCTCTTCATTATATCCTGTTACATGCTATCGTTTTCAAGGTTGCGTTCGCGGTGCTACATATTATTTTATTCGCTGAGACAATTTTCCCCCGTTTTCGTCGTCCGAGTGCGATCTATTCATAGTCTCAGGGTCGCGCTTCACTGTCAAGGTTTTTTCGCGCGCATTGAATTAAAAAATACATTTATTTGTTTACCGTTAATTTATTCAAGCTCGCTCGTCCGAGACAATTTTCTCGGTTTTTCTCGTCTTTGCGAAGCGCGAGTGCGCTCCGTATGAATTTATATTTATTTATTCGAGGTCGTTTTTCCAAGACAATTTTATCGTTTTTTTTTTCCTCGTCTTTTGCGACACGCAAGTGCAGGGTCGCGCTCAAGGTTATCGCGCGATTTGCTCGTTGAATTAAACAATTTAATCAATTTATTTAATAGTATTATATAATGCATTATATTTGTGTAATTTTAAAGCATCTATCAAGGTTACGTGAATCTCGGAGATAATCGAATGTGACAAATAAGTGTAATGTTGTACTCCTTAAACAAGAGAGAGAGAGATGTCGCATATGGTGTTACGAGAGAGAGATGTCCTCTCGATTGTGGGGATGTATAAAAAAAGGGCGCGAGATATTGTAGGCGCGTCAGTGTACTTATTTTGTCGATCGGACGTGCCAAAAAGAAAAAAGAAGAACGATGGAGTCTCAGAGTAAGAGAAATCACGATGAATTGTCGATTGTCATAGACGAATCTACGAATGACACTTTCATTGATGACGACAACAACGACAATGACCACAACGAAGATCTGATGGAGGTGAATGTACCCGCAATTGGTTCTATGCTTGATTTGATTCACAATACGTGGATTCAACGTATTTTAATAATAATAAATCTAAAAGCAACATTAGCATGTATACACGTGTACATGTCTAAGCAACATAAAGATGATTGTAATAAGACTCGCGTGAAGGAGGCTCAGACGATGAAAACTGCTTTAATAACGTTTATCGAGTTTATGAAGAGGAAAGGATTGACGAATATGAAGTATTCCATGAAGGAGTTTCATCGGTGTCTCGCGATGCCTGAGAATAGGTCATTGCGTTGCTTATTTATGGAAACTTTTATTAGCGCTGATACTTTATTCGAATGGATTAGTGAATTAAAGGAGTCTATAAAACATCAAGTGTCGACGGTGTCCGAAGCATCGCAGAAGAGTGTCGATGAAGAGGCCTCGTCGGATAGTGCCGGTGATGTTGAAACACTTTTTGCCTCAGCTGTAAAACGAAGCAGGATCGAAGGACTCTCTCAGTACGTAACAAAAATGGACAACGGTCATTTGTATACCGCGAGAACCCCGGAGGAGGAAACTGGACACAAATTGATTCGACTGGACGTTTATGACGTGAACGATATCAAGGGGATTGAAAAACGTCAGTGGTGGAGACACGCGAAGATGCGATCCCAATTTTTAACACTCTCAAGCGTGGATCGTAAACAGCGCATGGTGGATCGTCTGTTGGATATTGTTGCCGACGATTTGATGAAAGTACCCGGAATAACGAAGGAAGTGAATAGTGTGTATTTTTAGTTGGAGGATTGAGCTCACATGTCCGGATCATAAGTTTTATTATTTTAATCTATTGTACTATTATTGTTATCTGAGGACTCCCTTCACGATCACATCCGCTGTGCGACCTAATAAATAGACACACTTGACGTAGCGTTATTGTTAGATGATTGCCCGCGATGGAACGTCTCGTTCGCAATATGCCAACATTCGTCGATTTGCAAGGTATTTTTTTTTGTGTGTGTTTTCATTTTTCTTGTGTACTCATTATTGCGTTTTCTGTTAAGGTTTTGTGGTTAATAAACGTTTTGTCGTGAAAGAGGTTGCTGTATTGAATCGGTAGGATTCTCACGCATTATATATTTTTACATCCGATACCATGAAGACTGTTGTTCAAAGCCGATCAGACGCACGCCACATGGCTGATGACGTATCATCATGGATTAATGTGGAATGATGGAATGGTGCCGTATAGGATGGCAACGCGTTTGATTTCTGATGCTGTCGTTGGAGACAGCGAGTCCGTATTCGTCTATGTGAAGGGATTCGAGAAGCGTGAGTGGCTCGTCGATATTTTAAACAACGACGAGATTATTGTCGAATCGATCGATGCTGTCGAACCGCTCGATAATTTAGATGAAAGTGGTACCATGCGTTGCGGAAAACACGTAAAATGTTGCGCTCTGCAGAACGTAATGAAGTTACATAAGTGGTGGTCGATGGAGAAGAATTAATATGTGTATTATGTTATATTTCCTTATATATTTTTATCGCTTTATGGGATTTGGTAGGTTTAAAAATAAGACATGTTTTTACGAATTAATATGTGTATTATGTTATATTTCCTTATATATTTTTATCGCTTTATGGGATTTGGTAGGTTTAAAAATAAGACATGTTTTTACGAAATGAATATACAAGAAACCTGTTTTATTGTTAACAAAACTACATAATATACTGTTACATGTATGTATTTTTATAGCAGTTATGTAACATGTAGGTGTTATTTCTGAAAAAAAAAGGTCCGTAAGTATACTTCTCTCTGTTTTCAAAAACAAAGTGTACTTACAATTCCACATCTCCTCGTAAGGATTTATGTACGGTTCCTCGTTATACAATTGTGGGAGGTACATGTGGCTCTCCCTCCACATGCAGACAGCCAAATCTCTGTCTAGATATCTATCGTACCGTTTATCGTACATAGTACGTATATTGATGAACCCATCAATTTGTACGTTCCATAGCGATGTTTCCTGTAAGAGTTACAGTAATATATAAATATAGAATTTATATATAAGCAATTAAAAAAACTTACCAATGGAATTACTTGAACACGTAGTTCGTCTTTGAGTTGTAATTCCACTACTTTTTCGTTATCGACTAAGATGTACTGGAAAACAAAACAAAATAAAATATATATTTGAACACGTCTACATATATTATTTGTGTTTATTATAAAAGACTTACCCCTTTAACCGGATATGAATAACGTATTTTTAGCAATTCTGATAGATTGCTTGTGACGTCCTGTTTTTTTGTTGTGGGGTCGGACGTCGCGCGAGGGGCCCGTTTTGCTAATACCAATTGCCCCACATGGTAGCTGGGGTCCGGTGGAGGGCAAAATACCGCCAGGCGCATCAGCCGGTTAAAAGGCTGGTTGCTGACTATGGTCGGCTTTCCCTTATGTGTTTCCACCGTCTTAGACGTCGGTTCCGCGTGTTCTGGTCGTCCGCGGCGAAGTACCTCCGCCTTCCTCACGTAGGGCTTCCCTTTTACCCAAATCGCTCCCGGCTCGTACGCCCCTAAGTTCCCGGGCACCGGGTGATACACAGGGACCTCCCGGTGGGTCCAGCCGGGATCAAGTACAGCGCGCGGATCAAAATCAGCGAATTTATGGTACTCGCGCACTAGGCGCCGGTACGCCATCCTACGTCCCGAATCCCTTCTACGGGGCATTTACCTCTTCCTGCAACCATTATCGGATGTGTTGGGTAACCCGGATTCACGAGTGGACCAGCGATCGCTGTCGTTATTTTAAAACTAAATGGCTATCCCCGAGAAGAAGCGTAACCGGAAGAAACGGGGTGCGGCTTTGTGTTGTCGAAAGCCGCTGCAGCCCCGCTCCATAGGCGGCCGGAGTTTGTCTTGAAACTCGCGGCGGCCCTTTCCGGAAAGGCCTCCGAGCACCTCGAACTCCAAGCCGAGATTCGAGTGAGTAGCGAGCTAACGCGGTGGCGTCTTCAGGAGGAACGAGGGGCGGCTTTGTAGTTCTCGAAAGCCGCTAGAGCCTCGCTCCATAGGCGGCTGGAGTTTGTCTTAAACTCGCAGCGGCCGTTCCCAGAGAGGCCCCCGAAACAACGCGTTTTCAATATAATTTATCACTCTCCGAGAATCCAGATCACTTAACATTTATGGACACCACAGACGATCACGAAACACTTAGGCACTTTATTTGCCGAAACATTATGACACTAGAGAGGTAATTGAATTGAGTAAGAGAAAAGTTGAACAAAAAGAAAAGAGGTTTATTTCACTGTTTTTACTTACACAAAGAAGAAAAGAGAAAAAAAAAGAATTGATTGTTACTAACGCGAGTAAAGTGTTGATATATATATATATTACGGGCACCGATATTGTTCGAGTTTATCGCTGGTTTAATAAAGAATACAAAAATCAAATTAACAGTATTCGCGACCAAACTTTGTAATTTCGTTGAAACTAAATTCGAAAGAAGTCCGCCAACCGAAATGTGAAGCTAAGAGCAAAGTGCGAATTAGTTACTTGGAAACGAAGTGCGCTGCGCTCTTAGCGGACACGGTTTATATACAAGTCAAGGGGTGATCCCCGCGAGGACAAGGGGGATTGTCCTTTCCGGAAGCTGCGTCACGAATTTCTGTTTCCAGAATCGTCTGGAAAATTCTCGGAACTTCTGTTTAGGTCGAATGGTGATGCTGAGCGGTGAGGGGAATTGACCCCCCAAGGTGTAGCTTATTTACCGGTATCATTCTGTATTTTTCTATTTATTAATTTCTATTAATTTTCAATAATTAGCAGTTAATTTCGGGAGGCTACACATTGGTGGGCACAGCCCCCGCAAGGCACAACACTGTGGTGCAATTTCTGCATCTTATTGACTATTGATTTAAGCGGTAATTCGCTCGAACAGTTGCTCTCGTTTTTATGCACGTACTTATGCCGTATGTATCGGCTCTTTGTTTCGGCTCGCTATGCCTCGTCGCGTTACCTCATTATTTATTTAGGAGGTTTTTAATTAAGATACTCAAGCGAAATGACTAGTATTTGTTGTTACTATATTATTTATCGACTGATATTGATTTTATACTTAAGTGATTACGGGTTTTGAATAGACAATCTTTGAGCCTTATATAATTAGTATTTGTGCCTTGATTTTGCACAAGTATATAGTTTTATGTTTATTCAAAGTGTGTCACTTGCTAATTTATTGTTCTATTTATTTTATATTCAGTTCGCTTAATTATATTAATTCGATGCGCGCGCGCGCTTGAAGTATCGTTACAGCTGTTGATCATGTGATAAGCGTGTGATCACTTCTTGTAACGGGACGCTAGATGGTTGTTATGACAACCACTTCGCGTTGCCTGTTAGTGACGTTCGCCGTCTGTATATGTTTTTCGGCGGACGTTACATTGCTCATGGTTGATTTTGAGTGTTATTATCAAGTGAACAATATTTGATTGCTGTGATTCCTAACGTAAAATTCACTATTTTTATACATAATGGTAACTGGCGATATATGCAATTAGTCAAATAAAACACGGAAAATCACTTATTGCGGTTACATCGAGAATATTTCATTTCGAAAAAAAAAATATAAAATATTGCTCAATGTGCGCTATGCTCTGCAGAATGTAATGAAGTTACATAAGTGGTGGTCAATGGAAAAGAACTAATATATTATATCGCTTTGTGGATTTGGTATGTTAAAAAATAAGACGTGTTTTTTTTACGAATAGACAAAGAAAACTGTTTTATTGTATGAAAACAAAATACATAATATACTGTTACATGTATGTATTTTTATAGCAGTTATGTAACATGTAAGTGTTATTTCTGAAAAAAGGTCCGTAAGTATACTTCTCTCTGTTTTTTCAAAAATAAAGTTTTTACTTACAATTCCACATCTCCTCGTAAGGAGTAATGTACGGTTCCTCGTTGTACAATTGTCGAAGATACATGTTGCTCTGCTGCCACATGTATACAGCATGATAACGGTCCACAAATCGGTAATCTCGTTTGTAGAGCATACGACGAATATTAATGAAACCGTCAATTTGCACGTTCAATATCAATGCTTCCTGTAAGAATTGCAGTAATGTAGAATTTATATATGTATGAATTTATATCTGTATAAACATACCAATGGAATTACTTGAACACGTAGTTCGTCTTTAAGTTGTAGTTCGACCACTTTTTCGCTGTCAACTAATACATACTGGAAAACAAAATAAAAGATAGTCTACCTTTACATGTATTTGTTTTATTATTTGTTTTATTATTATATGAAAGACTTACCCCTTCAACTGGATATGTATATCGTATTGTCAGTAGATCTCTTAAATTGCTCATTGTGGTCATTTTGTCTACTACGAAAACGTCAACTACGAATTTTAACGTCCAACCCACTGTATTTATACCTAATGATTTGGCGATATGCAATTAATCAAATAAAACACGGAAAATCACTTATTGCGGTTACATCGAGAATATTTTATTGGAAAAAAAGTGCAACAAATTGTTTTTCATTTCGTTATTATTCGATACTTGACATTTATGCGGTTGGATGAGATATTTGTTAGCGAATATGTTAATTAGTACAGTTTATTTACGGAAAATAGGAAAATAGATAATTATGTCGCTTTCCCTCAGAAAACAGGAAAGAGATAATTGTCGTGTTGCGATGACGCATCTGGTTACGCGCTATATATCGAAACTGGTTATTGTTCGTGATTTTTTCCGTCGATAGAGCGATACATATATAAACGCGCGTTGAGCATACATATTGTTCATTCGGAATAGTATTTTGGTGAATCTCGTGAGTATGTCAAGTGAGGATAGTGACAGTGAATCGTATTCGTTTTGCGTACCTTCTCGTCACGACTTATTCGACGTGGACAACGATCTTTTTTGTTTGGAGCGTCCATTGATGTCGAATGATTTTGCATACATTCCAAAAGAGAAGAGTAATTGGAATGTAGCTACTTATCATTTACGTAGAGAGATTGGAATTCATTGTCCGCGAGAGAACTTGTGGATTAAAACTCTAGTAGCATTGGACTGTCGTGGAACATATTATGAGGCAGAAGCTTTGAATTGGGCGCGAAGAAAGTACGTTAAAGGCAAACGCGTTCGTGATCTACTTGAGAAAATTGAGTTTGAAGTTCCATTAGACAGTCGTGGAGCGACTTTGTGGATGCCTAAACGTTAATGTTAGAAATCCAAAAATGGAAAACGAGATGGAGAATTTGTTGTTTCGTGCGACGAGAATTGACACGCTGGAGGCGTATCTAGCATGGGAGACTAATTGTGATGAGTATCGTGATTTGTTAAGAGAGGTTTGTCGTACCTCACGCCGGCCGATATCTACAGGTGTGATAAATTCTGCGATCGCTAAAATAACACGACTGGAGAGTGTTAAAAATACTTTACGATCTCGTTTTGTGCACGATGGTTCTGGTCATGCGGGAACCTCAAGGACAGATGTTGTGCACGATGGTTCTGGTCATGCGGGATCCTCAAGGACAGAAGTTGTGCACGATGGTTCTGGTCATGCGGGATCCTCAAGGACAGATGTTGTGCACGATGGTTCTGGTCATGCGGGATCCTCAAGGACAGAATTATCATGGATGGAAATCGAAACGGCTTTCAATAATCGCATGCTCACTGGTGCAGTTGTGAATTCGAATCATATTGAACCGCGACATTTTCTCAACGATGCTAGAGACATCGTTATTCCTCAGATACGCTTCAATCTTCAGAAACACGCGTGTTTGAAGGTGAATACGATATTCAATGGGGAATTCGTCGTTGCTAACAAGAGATCTATGAAGAGTATTACCACGAAAAACCATGTTCTGTATGGTATTTCTGATTTGAAGAAGTGGTACGACAAGTATGTCATGGATATAATTTTAACTGATCTGGAGGAGTTTCAGGAACGTGAGAGCGGATGGGCATTATCGCGCATATTGAATTTGATTGTGAACGTAAACAAATTCTATCCTATGCACTGTGGATGTTTCGTGAATTTACCTCGACGTATCATTTTGAAGAGAGCGACTGTCAATGTACAGTCGTTTGATAACGCCTGTTTTGCTTTGTCTATAGTTGCCGCATTGTACCCTGCATCTAATCATGTCAGTAGAACGTCACAATATCCGCATTATTTGGAAGTACTACGGTTTGAAGATATTACTTTTCCCGTAACCTTAAAGCAGATCACGAAATTCGAACATTTGAACGATATTTCCGTAAACGTGTTTGTCGAACGAGAGACAGTTGTAAAGCAAAGGAAAAAGGGGAGTACAGTTAACGATACGATGAAAAGGAAAAAGAGTACTGTTACCAATACGATGATTGTACCTCTTCGTGTTACAAAAGTTAAACGGAACATACACGTGAATCTGTTGTACGTACAAGATCAGCAACACGATGACAATGGTGTCGGACATTTCGTATTGATTAAGGATTTGTCGAGACTTCTCAGTTTCCAATTGAGAGGTAATGCCAGTAAGAAGTACATCTGCGACAGGTATGTAAGGATTAATTTTTTTTTTTTTTTAATATTGGAAAGGAGAAATTGAAAGTTTGTTTTCTTACAGATGTTTACATTACTTCAAAACGAGGGATAAACTGTCTAGTCATGATGTCGATTGCGCAAGGATAAATAAATGTACCGTTTTGTTGCCTAATGAAAACGACAAGTGGTTGTCTTTTCGAAATTACAACCGAAAGAAGCGACTTCCCTTTGTCGTTTATGCCGACTTGGAATGTATTTTGGAAAAAACAGGGATCGACGATGACCATATCTCGAGATTCAACTATCAACATCATAAAGTCTTCAGCATTGGATACTACGTGCGTTGCGATTTTGACGAAACCATGTCGATGTATGCGTCTTTTCGCGGAGAGAATTGCGTAGAATGGTTCGTCGGCGAACTGTATAAATTGACGCATCGCGTGAAGTCTGTCTACGTTAAAAATTTGCGTATGAATCAGTTTACGACGAAGCAATGGCAAGAATTTGTAGACGCGACTCATTGTCATATTTGTGAAAAACCGTTCGAGATTGAACAATTACGCGTACGTGATCATTGTCACATAACCGGACGTTATAGAGGTCCTGCTCACTCCGATTGCAATATAAATTATCGAGATTCTTGTGTTATTCCTGTTCTTTCTCATAATTTATCTGGTTACGATGCGCATTTTATTATAAAAGACATAGCTAACAAATACGAGGGAACTGTTCATTTGTTACCGGTAACGAAAGAGAACTACATATCGTTCACGAAATACGTGAAAGATACTGTAAACGGATCGTGGAAAGGTACAAACATGATACAATTACGTTTTGTGGACTCTTTCAAATTTCTTAGTTCCAGTCTCGAGAAATTGGTGTCTTATCTTGACAAGAGTAAATTAAACATTAAACGATCGATATTTTTTAATCTAGATGAACAGGAATTTGCTTTTCTTACGCGTAAAGGAGTATTTCCGTACGAATACGTTAACAGCTTCGATAAGCTTAATGAAACGAGTTTACCACCACGCGAGGCATTTTACAGTTCGTTGACTGGCGAGGATATTTCCGTAGACGATTATCAACACGCGACTGACGTTTGGCAACGTTTTCGCATTAATACTCTTGGTGACTATAGTGATTTGTATCTGAAAACCGATGTACTTCTATTGGCGGATGTGTTTGAAAATTTTCGAGACACATGTATGGAGAGTTACGGATTGGATCCAGCTTATTATGTTACTTTGCGGAGTTACACTTGGGACGCTATGTTGAAGAACACCGGTGTCAGATTCGAATTACTTACCGATATCGATATGGTGTTATTTATAGAGTGTGGCATACGCGGTGGTTTAAGCCAATGTTCGCATGCGCGTGCCAATAATGTGTACGTACCGACATTTGACCCTTCGAAACCCATTTCGTATCTTATGTATTTCGATGTAAATAATCTGTACGGTTGGGCAATGATGGAACCATTACCATACGGTGAGTTTCATTGGATTGACAACGTCGATGGATTCGACGTCATGTCAGTACCAGTAGACTCCGACGTCGGTTATATTTTAGAGGTCGATCTTACGTATCCGCACGTATTGCATGATTCCCATTACGATCTTCCGTTCTGTCCTACAAAGGAATTACCTCATGGAGGAAAATACGAAAAACTTCTAGCGACGCTGAACGCTAAAGAGCGTTACGTCATTCACTATCGTAATTTACAGCAATGCATTCGACACGGTTTGGTCGTCACGAAAATTCATCGGATATTACAATTTGCGCAATCGAGATGGCTACGAGGATACATAGAGGTAAATACACGATTTCGAATGATTTCGAATAACGATTTCGAACGTAATCTGTATAAATTGATGAACAATGCTGTATTCGGAAAAACAATGGAGAACGTGCGCGATTATAAAGACGTTCGACTTGTAACATTATGGGACGGAAGATACGGTTTAGAAGCTATGATAGCGAAACCTAATTTTTGCAGTAGAAGTATCTTTTCTGAAAATCTAGTAGCCGTTGAGTTGCGTAAACTCGAGGTAACAACGAACAAACCTATATACGTTGGTATGTGTATTCTTGAAATATCCAAAATTCGTTTGTATGATTTCCATTACGAGCACATGGTGCCGTTGTATCGCGATAAATGCACGCTCATGTATACTGATACAGACAGTTTGATATACTTCTTGAAGTGTGT
>NW_017280547.1:0-226 GCF_001594065.2 Cyphomyrmex costatus | reverse complement strand
AACCTTTATTCGATCGCGCATAAGGGCGCATCTCAACAACATCTGCCTGCCATAAATCGTCAAGACCGCTCACGATGACTCGTCGTCGCGGAAAATTTCTCCGCGCCGATGCGTGAAGCTCCTCCACGAGTCTCCGTTTCTCGACACTCATCTCCGTTTTTCAACACTCATCTTCGATCCGTTTTTGTCTTTTACGTTTACTACTACTATTGAAACGATTCAATTT
>NW_017280546.1:0-651 GCF_001594065.2 Cyphomyrmex costatus | reverse complement strand
AGAGAGGATGTTAAAATGTTGTAATAACGAAAGAATGTGAAATACAGCGAAAGAGAGGGGTGTTGGGAGTCAGTGGTGGGGGGAGGGGGAGGGGCGAGTGGAGAAGGTTCGTTGAACCAAAGATTGGTTGAGATTCGGTAACAAATGGCACTCCTGATCACTTTATATTGTATTCTTAGCAACTTGGTGAAATTGCCTGAAGAGAATTTCCATGAAAAAAACTGGCATCCGTATATGACCGCACTGCGGAAGGTGGCTCTATACAAAGTGAGCAGCAGATCAGGGTGTGATCCCCAGACGACGCCCGACAACGAGGATATGATTGCCGAAATTTTATTTCCTTTTTCAATAAGATACTTGAGATGGGAGTTTCCGTTAAGAGATTGATCCAAGATAACACCAAGGAATCTGTGAGACTGAGTTCTAGGAAGTAAATCGCCATTAATAAACAGCTTCAGGGTACTTTTAGCATTCTGGTTCTTCGAAAAATAAATCCATTTAAATTTGCTCGGCGATATTTTTTTCTGGCTCTTCGAGAAATAAATCCATTTAGATTTGCTCGGCGATATTTCCAAGTTCCTGTATCAAATTCATATAAACTATCGAGGGAGTGTTGAATCGATTTGGCTGCAATGACTGGGTCGCGGTGGG
>NW_017280545.1:0-830 GCF_001594065.2 Cyphomyrmex costatus | reverse complement strand
AATCAGTACGAATAAAAAATGAAAATGTTGGGCAAATCTTAAACTTTAATGAGAATTTATTTTGATCCGTACTGTTATAGACAGTAAAAACTTTATTCGAATGAAGCTCTGAATGCTGGTCCACGGCGCGTGAGCGATCTCGACGCTACGTTGCCACGTAGGCGCGCCGACCATGTTGCCATGCTGTGTCGACTTGTGAATCCTGCAATGCTATGAATCGCGTTGAGACTGCAGACGGCAAACGCGGCGCGGACCAACATTCAGAGCTTCATTCTAATAAAGTTTTGACTGTCAATAACAGTATATTTAAAAATAAAAAAAATTCTCAATAAAGTTTGAGATTGGCCGAACATTTTCGTTTTTTATTCGTGCTGATTGGATAATTAGTTCGTGAGAACGAAAATCGTAAATGTAGTCATTTTTCAAGCTCTGACATTTTCTATCTCGAAAACTATTGATATTATCAAAAAAGTCTAAGAGACAAAAAATGTTCGCTTTGATCCAATTTAGCGTACAGAATTTTTTCGGAATTTTTGTTCACAGTTTTGATTTTTTAAACAAAAAATTGTTTTTAACTTTTTAGTGACCACTTCAACAAAGGAAGTGTATATACATTCTTTTTCGCAGAATAATATAAGTAATCAAGTTCAACCATTTTCAGTCGCTAAAACGTTGGATCTAAATTTTAAAATATCAAAACTGTGAACAAAAATTCCGAAAAAATTCTGTACGCTAAATTTGATCAAAGCAAACATTTTTTGTCTCTTAGACTTTTTTGATAAAATCAATAGTTTTCGAGATAAAAAATATCAGAGCTTGAAAAATGACTA
>NW_017280544.1:37295-40363 GCF_001594065.2 Cyphomyrmex costatus | reverse complement strand
TAAAGTAATGCGACTGCATACGCGCTTTTTTAGCGCTTTTTAAGCGCTAGTGTGCTACGTGGGTCTAATTGAAAATTCAGAATTAGATTTAGAAATCATACAAAATCTTGAACATATAATGCGAGAATTTAATATATTTGCTCAATCTTATCAAATGATGGGTGAAGAATTAGAAAATCAACGACGATTAGAAGTAGAATCTGGAGAATTATTGCCAGAATTGCAATTATTATTTACTTTAAAACCAGGAATCGATCGACGACGATATAATACTCAAAAAACTAATGAAGTTGCTGCTGTTTTTCGTACAACTGCTGATGGAGAAATTCCAGAATCATACGTAACAATACGTAATAAGAATACTAAAACTTTACAAAATGTTAGTACTATGGATCCAAATGTTGAGCCATGGATATATCCATTATTTTATCCATATGGTACTCAAGGTTGGCATCGTAATTTAACAAAATTAAATAGTAACAAACGAATAACTAGAGGGCAGTATATTAAATATCGTATAGCTATTCGTGATGAATTTAACACTTTTTTACGGGGTCGTCGTTTATTTCAACAATGGTTTGTAGATAGTTATGTAAAAATTGAAAAGGATAGAATGAATTATTGTAAAGATCATCAAAAAGAATTACGTACTGAAACATATCAAGGATTGAAAGATTATATGCAAACGATGGCGAAAAATTTAAATGGACGTATTGGAAAGATGGTTATACTTCCATCCACATTTATTGGATCTCCTCGTAATATGTTACAAAATTATCAAGATTCAATGGCAATTGTTAGTAAATTTGGTAAACCAGATCTTTTCATTACAATGACTTGCAATCCAAAATGGCGTGAAATCGAAGAAAATCTTTTGCATGGACAACAAGCGACTGATAGACCTGATATTTGTGCACGTGTTTTTAATATTAAAAAGGATTATTTAATTGATTTAATTGTAAAACAAAAATTTTTTGGAGAGGTAGCAGCTTTTGTATATGTTATTGAATTTCAAAAACGTGGTTTACCACATATTCACATGTTAGTTACATTAAAATACAATTTTAAAATAACAACCCCACAAATTGTGGATAAATATATTTCTGCTGAAATTCCTGATCCATGTGAAAGTCGTATTTTACACGATATAGTTATGAAACACATGATTCATGGACCTTGTGGTGATTGGTGTTTAGTAAATGGAAAATGTTCAAAACATTATCCTAAATCATATCTTGAAGAGACCAGAATGGATAAAGATGATTATCCTTATTATCGTCGACGAAATAATGGTAAAAGTTTTGAACGCCCAGGTGGATATGTAGTTGATAATCGTTATGTAGTTCCGTATTGTCCCATTTTATCAATTATTTTTAATTGTCACATAAATGTTGAGGTAGTTTCAAGTATCAAATCAGTTAAATATTTATATAAGTATATTTACAAAGGACATGATGCAGCTGCAATAACAATTGAGCCAATAACAGATAATGTAATTATTGATCACGATGAAGTACGTAATTTTATAGAAACTCGTTATGTTGGACCTGTAGAAGCTTGTTGGCGTATTCTTGAAAAAAAGCTACAAGATAAAAGTCATACTATAGTTTGTTTGCCAATCCATCTTCCTAATGAACAAAATGTTATAAATTGAAAATGAAGCTATTGAAGAAGCAGTAATTTCAGCTTTAAATCAAGCTACAATGTTAATTGATTATTTCTCCTTAAATTCTCGTGATCAAGAAGCAAAGCAATATTTATATGTAGAAATTCCACGCTATTATATATATATTTAAGAAAGAAAAAATTAATGGAAGAAATGTATCACGTTGGACTAAACGTAAAAGTCATTTTAATTGTATAGGACGAATGTATTCCGTTAGTCCAACACAAATTGAATTATTTCATTTACGGCTGTTGTTACTCACTGTAAAGGGAGCAACAAGTTTTAATGATTTGAGAACTGTAAATGGAGAAGTATATCAATCATTTTCAGCAGCATGCTTAGCTTTAGGTTTAATTGAAGATGATGAGGAATGGAAACGAGCTATGACTGAAGCTGTTGGATGGATGATGCCCCGACAACTTCGCAAACTATTTGTACGTATATTATTACATTGTCAACCATTGCATCCTGAAGAGCTCTGGGAAAATTTTAAAGTAGCGATGTCAGAAGATTATATTCGACACCTTGGATTGTTAGAAGGACAAAGGAAAGCATACACCCAAATTAATACTATACTTTATGCTGAAGGTAAAAGTTTTGCAGATTTTCCACAAATGGAACAATTAATAGAAAATAATGAAGAAAGTGATTATATGACACTTGAAGAAGATATGGAAATTGGTAACAGACAATATGAACAATTAAATAATAAACAAAAAGAGATAGTAAATTTTATATTAAACAAATTAGATACTAATGATCATAGTAATAATTGTATTTATATCGATGGCCCAGGTGGTTCAGGTAAAACGTTTATATATACGACTATCTATCATTTAGTGAAAATTCGAAACAAACGTATATGTACAATGGCTTTTACGGGCATTGCAGCGACATTATTGCCAGAAGGAAAAATAGTTCACAAAACATTTGGATTGCCGGTACCATTATTTATTGATTCATCATCTAGCATTAAAATTCAATTTAAAGAAGCTCATTATTTAAAAGAAATAGATATTTTTATTTGGGATGAAGCGCCAATGGCTCCACGATATGCTCTAGAGATTGTGGATCGAACGTTGCGTGATATCATGAATAATGATTTACCTTTCGGTGGAAAATTTATTGTATTAGGTGGTGATTTTAGACAACTTCTCCCTATTAAAGTACATGGTACTCGAAGTGAAATTATAAATCTTTCAATCAAATTTAGTTCTGTTTAGAAACATTTTATAAATTTCTCTTTAACGGAAAACATACGAGTTCTTCCAGAAGAAATTGAATTTGCAAAATTTCTATTGAATATAGGAGATGGTATATTAAATGATTCTAATGATAATATACAACTTCCTGATTGTTGTATTATACCTATTAATACCGATATTGTACAAGATATATATGG
>NW_017280544.1:33171-33821 GCF_001594065.2 Cyphomyrmex costatus | reverse complement strand
GGAATTACAAGCAATTATTTTTCATTGCACGGGCTAGTATAAATTAAATAAATTTCAAATCAAATCTCAATAACCGACTTTTATATTTTGTGCACTAAGAATAACATATTGCAGAAATTTTTTAGAAAACTGTAATATGCAAATTGTAATCTGTTTTACTTATATGTATGTATGTTCATTTTGAATTTGCACCTTGAATGATCTATTAATTACTTTTCGTGGTACATATTCAACATAGAAAATATAATTTATATATGTTTATTGCAGTTATTATCTAGAAAACTGTAATATGCAGATTGTAATCTATCAAGCGACGCGGTAGCGTCGCGACGCCAAGTGCATAAAATAAAAATATAACCGTTTGACATGATGACATGATACTTGATGCGTGTATATGTTCATGTCGATGTCAAATTCACGACGCTACCACTAGCTTTATCTCGAGTTTTCGCATCTTGAAACTTTAGATTAAAATTACTCAGAATTTAAAAGCACAATCAAAAATCTAAAAACACTTTTATTATATAATGTCATCGGTATCTTTCGATTGCGACCAGTCCGAATAAAATTGGTGCAGCCGATACCGAGATCTAGAGACCGAGTCCCGAAAAGGGTACGTTTCAGTTATGTTCAGACGTACGTGTGACACA
>NW_017280544.1:10831-31481 GCF_001594065.2 Cyphomyrmex costatus | reverse complement strand
TTTTCAAAGGTTTAAATTTGTTGGGTTTTTTAATTTGCGAGGATCTATTTTTGAACATGGCTTGACCTTTTCATTTTAATGATATGTTAGGATTAATAATATATCAGTTACTTTTCGTGGTTAATCAGGAGACGCGGTAGCGTCTCCGGCCATGTTCAAAAACTATGAGACGCTACAAGTCTCTTATCCCGAGCCATCAAAGACCATTTTTGGGAGGTGCATAATTATTAAAATATAAAAAATTTTGAATTAAACGTTATATGTCCTGAAAGGCGGCATTACCACGAGTAATTTGAGCTAAAAAAATTTTAATCGGTCAAGCCGTTCTGGAGATATAAGCGGTCAAAAAGCACAACCGAGAGGAAACAAATGGGCCGGTAAGACTTCGGGTCCTTCTCGTCCTTATCCTCGCCCTTCAGGAGGACTCGGAGAGAGCCCACCTTCCAGGCTGAGGGAAAAACGCCCCACTGAAAGCACCCGTTATACAGTTTTACGAACTGTTCAGGAATAATTTTACACGCCGCTTTAAGAACCGCGACCTCGACCAAGTCGGGACCCAGCGCCTTACCATTCTTATAGGTTCTAACCACTCTGGCCAACTCCTGCTCCGCAATCGGTGAAGCATCGGCCGTTTCAGGGAATTCTCGCGAGTTATCTCTAACGATGCGTTGTTGCGGCGTGTCCTCACAAGCCCTATCTTCGGGAACATGCACGTCCAGGACGTAGCTGGCGGTTTGCTCTAAGGTCATGGTGTAGCTGTCGCCACGCCGGAGTGCGCTAAGCGCCCTCTCAACTCGAAGCTTTTCAGCCTGTTGCTTGTAAACGAAGCCCCAGGCGTCCGAGTTGCCGTGCGACGTAACAAAGTTTCTCCAGCTTTCGAGTTTAGCCCTCTTCACCTCCCTGCTATATTCCCGCAAAGACGAGCGGTACTTATCACGCAGCTCCTGGTGAATCGACTGTCCTCGCCTCTGGACGACCTCACGTCTTAACTTATATACTGACTTTTTACGAATGGTCAGTTCCTTAGTCCACCACGGGTTGGATCTCCTAAACTTACGTTTCCTAGGCATCGAGGACTTGCAGGCCTTATTCAGCACCACCGCGAGCTCTCGTGCCATCGTCTCCACGTCCTCCGCGGAGCCCGGGCCAATGGCTCCGAGTCTAGCCTCAGACAGGCTACTCAGGTTCTCGGAGAACTTATCCCAATCGGCACGACGAGTGTCGAACCGGTTGGTCTCGGCCCCCCGATCATTGCCCGACATCCTCGGCGCCCTCAACCCAATATCCACGGAGTTGTGGTCACTAGTCGTCTAGTCCTCCCTAACTCTCCACTCGCCGATGAATTGGCTCATGGCCGGAGACGCCAGCGTCACATCTATATACGACGATCCACCGGCGGTCCAATAGGTGGGTGGCTGGTCCGCGTCATTCATAACTTGGAGGTTGAACGCCCGAATTAATTCCTCGAATTTTTCCCTCCTCTCGTCTGTGGCCTGTGGACCCCAGAGAAACAACCGCGCGTTGGCGTCAACCGCGATAACTAATCTCTTTCCCCTCAGGGAATGACACACATCTCGAGGTGCCTGAGGTGCTCCTCTATCTCGTCGCTGTACTGGAAGTAGCACGATACGACGTAGAATGAGAAGCTGGGAGCCTGCACTTCCGCGCACACGCAGTGCGGGGTGCTAAGCTGCGAGATAAATAAAAGATCCATATTTGGATTGCTGACAGCCACAGCCGCCCACGGACGTTGTGAGCGCACTGCGACCACCCTAATACTCCTTCCTAATCCGTAAAAGATATGGGTATCTTTTTGTCTCTTAACGTATGGCTCCTGCAATAACAGGACGTCGAGACGCTTTTCGAATGCTAATTGCCTAACCTCGCCGGACACTGCAACCGCCATTGAATTCCATCAGTGGTGATTGCATCGCATCGACAATTAGCCAACGCCTATTAATGGAAACAATTAATCCACAGCTTGCACATGACAAGATCATAGAGGACGAGGACAACGAGGAAGATATCAGGCCGATGAGAATCCATAAGAGATTGAATGGACGAGTACGCGGAGAATGGACTGCCAAGCTGCGCCCAGAACAAGCCCTCCGATCCCGTAGAGCCTATCCAATAGGGAATGCCCTCCAACAATTTAAAATTTAAAAGCCTCTCCCTAGTTTAGAATTAAGTTTGAGAGACGTATTCATTAGACATAGAATCATTTACCCTATAAAATTATGGCATTGATACATTTGATATTTAATATTTTATGATAATAACGTTAAGGTTGATAACTTTTATATATTTCACACACTTTTATATATTAAACAATTATATTACAACTACAAGTAAGGTTAATCATATATTATGTGATTTTAAGATTTTAATATTGTTTATAATTAAACAATTATTAAGGACAATTTATACGGCGACATTATTAATTTTCCTAGACATAGGAACATGTGTGTGAACTGCACACATGTGCAGTTCACACACCAAAGGACATTTACCTGCTACCGTTTAGGAGGTAGAGCTAAAGTCTCATCGTAAAGAATATTCGCGATACGAATGATAGGTTCGCGTTGTAGTTCATTGTATACTCCGTGTCCACGGCAAGTTTCATTCCAATCGCAGCTAGCGTATAAAAGATAAAATGGAAACAGGAAACTTGGGATGATTAGAAATAATCAGGATCACTGGAGGTGACGTAGTTTGTGATGCTCGTCACATTGGACTAATAATATTTTTTCATGTTTGTATTTTAATTTAGAGCGTATTTTATGTAAGAATTTAGTATTTTAAGTTGATCAGAAAAAGTTGCGTTAACCGCCGTTAAAATGCCTAAATCGCGTGTTATTTTGCCGCGTGTTGTTTTTCCGGCGTGTTGCCTTCGCCGCGTGTTACTTTGTCCGCGTGTTGCTTTCGTCGCGTGTTGCCTTCGCCGCGTGTTACTTCAGCCGCGTGTTACTTTAGCCGCGTATTGCTTTCCCGGCGTGTTATTTTGGTCGCGTGTTGCTTTCGCCGCGTGTTGCCTTCGCCGCGTGTTACTTCAGCCGCGTGTTGTTTTCGCCGCATGTTACTTCAACCGCGTGTTGTTTTTCCGGCGTGTTACTTTACCGTCGTGTCCTACGAGAAATTTCGAGACCGTCGTGTCCTACGAGACCGTCAAGTCCTACGGAAAAGGCCGTCGTGTCCTACGAGACCGTCGAGTCCTACGGAAACGGCCGTCGTGTCCTACGAGACCGTCGAGTCCTACGGAAATAAGCCGTCGAGTCCTACGGACGTTTATTAAACTATCTCTCTCGCACAGCGAGCTGATTGGTGCACGACTACCGACGCCGATCAGTATAAATACGAGCGCGGAAGAGCCGCGTTCAGTAGTTCCCGAACAGTGACGCCGGGAGGATCGTTTCCTCTCTTTCTAATTTCGTGCTGAGCGTTGATTGGTGGACAGTTACCGACGCCAGCCAGTATAAAGACTAGCGCAGAGGGACAAGATTCAGTAGTTCCCGAGTCGCGAGGATGAGAGTATCGTTCTCTCTCTTTCTAATTTTAAGCGCGCGCGTGAGCAGGTCGCTTTCCGTGGTCCGCGCTTTGCATACATAAACTCGATGTCCGAAACATCGAGAGCTTCCCTAAAGTTATGACAACGTGTCCGCGTCACCTTTTACGGTAAATTAACGGTTTTTATTGCATCATTCGGTGTAATTGCGTACCGCGAGTAATTATAAGCGTACGGCGATACGAAAAAGAGTTAGACGTGTGATTTTCAACGCCGCGACGTACGATAACGTTTCCCGCGAGTGTTATTACGGAAAATCTTAATAATAAGATAGAATAATTTTTCCATTTAGTCATTTATGTATATATTAGAGGCTCCGCGTACCGCGCGTTAAACGTATATTATTCCAATAGTATTAAGAGTGTTTATATATTACTTTCTTTTAATAAATTTATATATTATTAAATTTAAAAATTCGAGTCAGTGTTTTTTCACTTCCTACATATATTGTATATAGGTATTTGATCGCTGAGGACAACGCAGATAGCCGCGCATCCCTATTCTGGATATCCGCGAAGAGGTTTCTCAAAATACGAGAAGATCTTGACTGTCGATCGAGGAATTCCTTCTTTGTTAAAGGTCAAACAAAGTGGCGACCGTCGTTAATACTTAAAGTTGTAAGTTTTAATCGATAAATCTTTGGATTTAATATACTTTCTATACATGATCGGTCACAACACCACAGCTGAGCGCCGCATGTTCAGCTGCAGTATCCGTATTTTAGAACCCGTGGAACGCGCGCCTCGATTTGTATCACGAACGGTCGGTCTATTCATAGCTATATTAGGTCGGTCAACACTAGTCTCCAGGTGGGACTGGACGGGGCTCGCGAATCTAACTTGTTTCTTAACCGAGCGCTTTACCGGACTTTCCCTAACTACCGCTCACGACGCATCTTGTTCCCTATTCGGTTTCGACCTATCGCATCTCTCTAAAACAACGCGGACAGTACGAAGACTGACGACCTGGGGCTGCATTCCCCCGCTTGGGCCACGGGACCGTCGGGACGCAGGTCGGTGAGGCGCTCCCGAGGAAGCGGAGGCCATCACCAAACCCGAGACACGACCCACGCGCGACCCGGCGGCAGAAGCTCCCGCCACTTCCGAAAAAGCTGGCTCGTCCGGCCGAAAGCGGCTGGCCAGACGAGCACTCCTCCTCACACGACAATTTAAATTTTTGATATCCATATAGAATTGAATAAATGGTGGAAGGGAGGTCGAGAACCGTAGAGAGGGGATAGGGACATTCATTGTTTAGGTCCCCCAACCGAGGTCAGGACACCTTCGCTACCTCGCCCTTACGGGCATACGCGACTTTGGGGGATAGGGACAGATTCGCGAAGTTTTCCGTGTGGTTCCTGCTCCGTGAGCCTCACCCACACCGTCTCCGCAGACATGGGACCGGTATGACCGGTCAGCACGCCCTTGCAGTGCAAGAGCTACCAGTCCACCGACAGGTTGCAAGTCCTGTCGGCAACCCACTGGTTGTGGCAATCGACTGTCCACGATTTACCAGCTCTGCAGGCTGGTACCCGAGCTGTTCATACGCAGCTCACCCGTCGAGACCCATAAGGATCCCTAGCCAGCATGCAGCTTTAAACCACTGCCCCCGCGATGGTCCAACCCACGACTGGAACAGGAGCCTAGGCTCCCGGGGCGCCCCAGTCCCCGCGGTACCAATTTAGATCACCGGTTAGATCTTCGTAACCCAAGGTTACTCCCAGTTTAGCATCTTGCACTGCTCGGCACTGGTCAGCCAGCGCTTCGGTAATAGCCGGGACGCTACCTCCGGAGGGGGTTTCACAGAAATCATCTGTTCCACCCCCTTACCTCACCCCTCACACCCAGCCATACACACAATCATTCACACCCTGTCACTCTCCATTTCCCTCCCTCTCATTCGTTCTCTCCGTCTCCTAAACACCTCCTTCGCAAACTCACTTACCCTTTCATACATGTCCTTATTCCAATCCACGCTACTCACATCTATCCTACCACTCGCTTCACTCACACCACTTACAACACCACCCTCAACACCACCCTCTCCCTCTCTCGACACCATTTTCACTCCCCAGCCATCAAGATCCATAATATCCTCATACAGTTTACACCCACTCAGAATATGCACCCAATCCTCTTTGCTTTCTCCACAATCGCACAAACCGGTTTCCTAAAGTTTCCTTTTAAACAGATAATCATTCATACTTCCATATCCTGTCAAGAGATACCCCATATCTAAGCTCGGCTCCAACCATACACACACTTTTCCACACCTCACATTATCAATCCATGCATACGTCACTCTGCCCTTACTACTCCCATCCCAATCTTTCTGCCATTCATCAGTCAGCATCGTGTCTATTATCTCTCTGCATTCCTTCACCGTTCTCTCCCTCAGTATTTGCTCGTTCACCCCATCCACGCATGTCACTCTTTCATTCCTCATAACTTGATACATACTCACTCGCTTCTTTACTTCATACATCCACGGCAATTCTCCCATCAACACCTCCATTGCCTTAGTCGACACTATCCGGCATACATTCATACACGCATACAGTCCCACTCTCTCACATTGCACAATCGCTTTCCTAGCATACCCATACTGCATCCATTCATACCACGCAACAGCCCCATACATAACACACGCTGTCAGCAACCCTTTATACACCGTTCTCACCGCCCCTTTTTTCAACCCCCAATCCTTCCTCATAACTCTTCTCAATGCACCCATCACATTCACCACTTTCCCCCGCAGCCCTCTCACATGAACACGAAAACTCATCCGTTCACCCATTTGCACCCCTAAATACCGAACTTCCTTCACAAATACCAAGACTTTCTCTCCCACCCTCACACTCGGACATCTACTTCCTGCAAATCTGCCTTTCAACATCATTCCCACCGTCTTCTTCTCTGACATTTTAACCCCTACTCTCTCTCCCCACCTGGTAACCACCCTCATCCATTCCGTTCCTTTCATCTCTATCTCCCTTCTACTCTCCCCTTCAATCATCATTATACTGCAGAAGTTCATGCAAATGCATATTTTTATAGAATAGGGCTAAGCAAGTGAAACTTATATAGAAATATGTTTCGCCATTACAGCATTTCAAAAATACTTTTTTTATTTTGCATATTTTGCATATATTTTGCATATCGTATTATTTTCGATATTTTTCATACTTCTAGTATGATGAATTAAACTTGTTTACAAATTAGCTCAGTTTGGAAACAGTAGAATTGCCATTAACGGAATCAATAGGCTTAATAACTGGAGTGATTTCAAACTCTAAATGCATTCCCGGCGAATGTGGACAAAGAATATCTTCAAAACTGGACAATGTCTTAAAAAGAAACAAAAATTTCACAACCGTCTTAAAAATTTCACAAATTCTGGAAGGAGCACCAGCGGTACATCCAGTTGGGGAAGGGATTCCACAAAATCATTGGAGTAAATTTAAATATGCGCCAGTAACATCATGTGATGTAGAAAGATCATTTTCAGCATTTAAACATATTTTTTTCTGATAAACGCCATCAATTTTCACTTGATACTTTAGAGAAAACGATTGTTATTTACTACAATTTGAACTATGTCTAAAACGTGTTATATTGTTTCTGTATGCCTTAGTAGTTTATACACGTGTTAAGTTATAGCTTCTATAATATGTTACAACAGTTTGAGTTAAAATCATATGTTGCACAATATAGAAAATCATATTTAGTATTTAAATTTATATTTTTCTGATAAAGAAACACTCTCAATTTTCACTCGATAAAGTCTAGAGAACACAATTACTGTTTACTATAATTTGAATTATATCTGAAATGTGTTATGTATATCTATATCATTATGTTATAATAGTTAGAATTAAATAAAGATTAAATGTACTCTTACATATTTCCAATATTATATATTTCAAATATTATATATTTTGCATATTTTGTGCATATATATTGCATATTTTGTGCATATATATTGCATATATGTTGCATATAACAGCATATAATTCCTGCATAAACTTCCGCAGTCTAATCATCATAAACACATCGTCCGCGTATGCCACCACATCACATCCACTCTCTTCCAACTTATTCAACAATTCATTCATCATAAGGTTCCATACAATAGGCCCACATATCGATCCTTGCGGACATCCCTTACTCACTTCCTTCCATACTATTTCACTCACACTCGTTACGCATACTCTCCTGTCCCAAAAGTAACTCATCCACATTTTCAGTTCATCGCACTCAATCTCTCTAATTTTACCTATCACTACATCCCACTCAAGGTTGTCGCACCCTAAAAGTCCACAAACACTCCCATAACATCGATATGTTACGATTTTCGTCGATTCTGTCACACTTCTCCTAACATGCATCCATGCATCATCCACGCTCTTGCCCTCAACAAACCTATATTGCCTCTCGTTTACCCTCACTTTCGTTTCCACATGCTTCAACAATCTCTCAACCATCATTCGCTCCAGAACCTTTCCAAAAACGGATAGCAGGCATATCGGACGATACGACCTGGGATCCGTCCTCACTTTTTCCGGCGATTTCAAAAGTACCACAATTCTTCCTTTTTTCCATTCATTCGGGAAAACACCGCAATTCAGACAGTCATCATATATACACTTCATCTGTACAGGCACAGCCATCCACACTCTTTTCACTATTTCCGCAGTCATTCCGTCCAAACCAGGTGCCTTACCATTCCTCATCCTCCTTACTACATTTTCAACTTCATTCCACTCAAACTCCTTATCTCCATCTTCCACATTAACCTCACACTCATTTACACACCGTCTCAGACTCACTGGAAAGAATTCATCCAGCAATACGTTCATGGTTTCATTCCATCCGACCGTCATCCTTCCGGCTACCTTTACAGCACTCATAACACTCCTTTCTCTCTTTCCTCTACATATTTTATACACTGCTCCCCAGAGGTCCTCATTCCCTTCCTTCCCCACAAACTCTCTCCAGTTACTTTCCTTCTATTCCATCACCTTCTTCTTATACTCTTTAACGTACTCACTATATCTAGCATACACTTCTCGCGCCCCTTCTGCCTCACACCTCCTCGTTCTCTGATACGCCCTTCTTCTTCTCACTTCCTTCTTCATCCGCTCCAACTCGCTTGTCCACCATTTAACTCTCCTATCTTTCCTAACCCTGCTCACCCTACCAAACATTTCGTCATTCGCAACGCTAACCCATCCCATCAATTTCTCAATCTTCCGATCGAGAGCCAGTGTAATAAAATCACCCACATTCATCTCACCCGCATTCATCTCGACCACTCTCACATACTCGTTCCAATCCACATCCCTCTTTGTCACCCATTTAACCTCACATTCACCTGTATCAATTACAACATCCTCTCCCAAAACCACATCTATCAACAATGCATTATGATCGCTCGTCACCCAGTCACTCTCAATCCTCCATATACTCTCAAACTTCATCCACTCATCGTTCGCTATACTCACATCGATATCACTCTCACCTCTCATCCCACTGTACGTATATTCCTCACTCGGTACATTCAGCACATTCAATCTACATTCATGTAGGAACTCCACAATCCTTTCTCCCCTCACTTCTCTGTCCCTACTACCATACTTGCTGTACCTTGCGACCGAGACAGCATTACCATCCATACCTATAAGGAGAGGCTTCCCATTCGTTACATTCACAACTCTTCTCATGTACTCGATCATAGGTTCAATAGGCATACTAAACTGACAATAGACCGAGCATACATACATTTCATACACACCTACTTTCATCCATACGCACACTCCATGTTCCTCCATGCACCCCGCTACACTCATTGCGTTCACCAAATCATCACTCACAACTATAGCCGCCTGTCCGCCTCCCTCCTGCATATACACACGCATCCCAGCCGGCAATCCACAAAGTCTCCCATTTGACACATACGGCTCTTGCAACAACAACACATTCACACCCTTCTCCCTAACGACATTCCCCAGATCACACATCACTCCATACGATCCCTGGCAGTTCACCTGTACTATTCTCAATCTACTATCCATTACTGATCCGTTACCTCATTCGCTCTAACACTCTGACATATTCCGGATAATCATGCGACATCACTGAATGATCCGGGGGACGGCCTCTCCGCTCACAATTACCACAACGTTCATTTCTTTTACACTCCCTCGCAACGTGCCCTTTCTCACAACATCTACGACACACTCTTCTCACATTGCACTCCTTACTCAACCATAACACGCATAACACCGTAATACACTTTCATAACTTTTAACCTTAAAAGCACTCTACTCCACATACATCCTACCTTCACTCACTATTCTCTTACACGCATTCACATTAGCTTCTACCACCACATTCCCCACATTAGCTCCCTTTTTCCCACCTCTATTAACTATTCTCACACACTCTTTAAACTCTTCCTCAGACATATATCTCCTCAGATTCTTATTATACATTTCACTCAGAAAAACACCTTTACTCATTTCATTCGGAACATCGTACACAATCATCTTCGGGCCTATCTTCCGGGGCAGCTGAATCTTGAGTCCAGTATTCCCATAATTCTTACTCTCATACAACTCTTTCCTTTCTCCCTCACTCACGGTCTCTATCACCACTCCATTTCTCGTCTTTCGCACTGCCTTCACACGCACACCAATGTTCGGTTTCACATGCTTCATCACACTCTCCTTCACCTGCTCACTGGTCATTCTTTCATCCACACCTTTCACTACAACCGCGTAGCTATTCTTTTTAACATCCATTTTCGCAATCGGCATTCGACTCACATTCACCCGATCCTGTCCATAACACACACCTCCTCTACTCGCGCCAGCCACACCAATCTTCTCATACACCATTAAGGCACCCCTCAACTTCTCATTCCTACACAATAATTTATTCACCATATTCTCATACTCACTCACTCTACTCATTATACTCACACGCACTCTTATTCACTTTGGAACTATCACTCAGCATAAATGACCTCAATTTCTCTCCAATCGCAGCCATCCTGTTCAATTTCTCATCCATATCATCAACACTTACATCCAATTCAACACTATCATTCCCTCTTGTGGTATACGAGTGCCGGCAATATTATAGTATGACATGCCGATGCCCTAGTAGTGTGCGTGTTGAGTACAGTATACCGGGCGGAGCACGCACGCACATTCTAAAATACCATATCGCTCTCTCGTGCTAGAAGCTCTCGAGCACACGCCGAGATACCACGCGGAACTCGCCAAGTATTATACGACGCTTAAAGCACTATTGTATTACTACTCTCTTTTTGTTAAGTTCAATAAACTGTTTTGTATCTTAAGTTAGCTAACGTGTTTGAATTGCTAATCCGAATACACCACAATTATGACGACGAGGATGCTCAGAAACGAACCACGTGCATAAGCGGAAAATTGCAAGTGCTTATTTAACAGTTAAATTCACAGTGTTCAGTGAAGTGATAAATTAGCTAACAAGTAGTAGGTAATTGTAGAAAGAGGCAATTACACATATAAAACCTTTACTACATATTTAACTCATGAGTGGTAATACAAAAAAAGGCGGAAAAAAAGCCAAAGTTGGATGGAGTTATCAATTGAAAAAAGAAGAGCTAATTGACGAATTCAACAAGCGTGAATTAACAGTCGACGAAAACAATACAGTCGAAAACCTTCGAAAATTACTAGTCAAAGCCGTGAAAATAGAAGCGTTACCAGAAAGTTCCACAGCAGAAACAACAAGCGAAGGAAGCGCTGATAATAAACAAGCATCGAATGATAGTACACAAGATTCGAACAGCAGCGAAGATTCCTTTTGCTGGATTCACACTGCATCCGATTTTCGTCGTACGACGACTCTGCAACCAATCAGGAAACAAAATTTTGCTTCGTATCGATGATACAATTTTTCTGATTGGTTGCAGAGTCGTCGTACGACGAAAATCGGATGCAGTGTGAATCCAGCATTTGCCTCAGCAAACGAGACGGACGAAGACAGCAATATGTCGGGCAATAATACGAAATTAGAGTTTTGTTTACAGAAGGATGATTGGGAACTATTCATAAAAAGAATCGAATTTCTTTTCATTGCAAAAGATATTAATAATGAAAAAAAAGCAGCAACGATGCTTGGAAAGCTCGACGAAGATGCATATAAATTAATACGAAACCTGTGTGCACCAGATAAAGTAGCAACAAAATCATATGAAGATTTAGCTAAGCTGATGACTGACCATTTAAGCCCAAAGCCTTCTGAGGTCATGGAGAGATGCACATTTAATCAAGCGAAGCAGTTACCAACCGAAACAGTCGCCGAGTACGCTGCCAGGTTAAAAAAATTTGCACTGTATTGTAACTTCAGCAACTTGAAAACTGCCCTAAGGGACCAGTTCGTGTGTGGAATACGCGACGAAGAAACAAGAGTCACGTTTTTCAAAACAGAAAATTTGGATTATGATACAGCATTAAAAGAAGCCGTAGCGAGAGAAACCGCGGTGAAAAATGCAACTGGTTCTATCAGTACTTTGGAGAAGAGAAATACGCAAAAAGAAGTATTCGCGTTAAATCCGGAAAAGAAACATTATAATTCGAATAATAATTATAATAAGAAAGCACCAGTCAAGCAGAAAGCACCGCAGAATAGAAGCCAACTTAGCAAGCAAAAAAACGATCAAGGTAGGAGTAAACAAAACATCGTGTGTTATTGCTGCGGAAAGCCTAATTACGTGCGCTCGGAATGCCACCATCGAGAAGCTTCGTGTAATTACTGCAAAGGTAAAGGTCATCTGGAACGAGCATGTTTAAAAAAGAAAGCTGCATTGCAGAAGATAGAAGAGGACGACAAAGCATACGACGAGCCAGCGCAGCATCCCTCACATCAAGACGACTTCTACACGCTAGAGATAAGTAGAGAGCATATGTATGAGTGTAAACATGTGAGTGTCGAGCGAGAAGTCGCGGAGCCTATGTATATCGAAGTCGTAATAAACGGGAAAAAAATTAGCATGGAAATCGATTCAGGTACTTACGCGACAGTTATCTCAGAAACAGAGAAAAATAAGTACTTTAAAAACTTGAATATTTCTGAAACGAAAGTAAAATTACGAACGTACGATAGTAAAGAGTTGTAACCGATTGGTAAATTAACAAATTTAACAGTTGAATATGATGGAAAAGTTTGTACAGCAGATTGTTTTGTTTTGCCCGGGAACGGACCTATACTGATAGGCCGGCAATGGCTCGCAGCGCTCGGTCGCTGGCCATTAATTATGAGCGAAAAGAAAAGTGTTAACAAAATAGACGTCGATAAAACAACTCAATATTTTCTTAACAAATATAAAGACTTGTTTAGTGAAAAACCAGGGTTATATACGAAAAGCAAAACTAAAATTTATTTAAAGGAAGGGGCACGTCCAATTGCATTCAAATGTAGACATGTAGCGCATGCGTTGAAGCCGCTTATAGAAGGTGAACTTGATCGATTAGTCGAATTAGGTCACATAGAACCAGTTCAAAATAGTGAATGGGCTACACCTATTGTGCCTATATTTAAAAGCAACGGTAATATACGCCTTTGCGACGATTTTAAATTAACTTTAAACCCGTGGATTATTATAGATAAATACCCACCTCACACTATAGATGAAATTTTTACAGTATTACAAAGTGGAAGCACCTTCACTGAGCTGGATTTAACGCACGCATACATGCAATTTCCAGTAGATGAAAGTTGCTTAGATTTATTAACAATAGTTACGCATAAAGGCTTGTATCGGTACAAGAAAATACCAGAAGGGGTATCGCCTGCGCCAGCGGATGTGCAAAGAAAAATGGACGAATGCCTAAGAGGAATCGACGGTGCAATCGCGTACCTCGATAACATATATATAACGGGTCGTACACCGGAAGATCACATAAAAAACGTAGAAATAGTATGCGAACGATTATTAGAGAATGGGTTAAAATTAAATAAAAAATGTAAATTTATGCAAGAGAAAATCGAAGTCCTGGGATTTGTTATAGATAAAAATGGGTTGCATAAAGCAAAATCAAAAGTTAATGCTATGATAAACGCCCCGAGACTAAAAAATATTAAAGAGTTATCTTCGTTTTTGGGTCTAATCAACTTTTACGCGCGTTTTCTTGAAAATAGATCGGAAAATTTAAAACCACTGTACGACAGCGCTAATGCAAAAGAATTTATTTGGAATGATAATTGCGAAAAAGCTTTTAAGTGGATTAAAAACGAATTAATATCGCCACGCGTATTAACTAATTTCGATCCTAACGAGCAAGTAATACTGGCATGCGATGCATCGTCATATGGCTTATCAGCCATTTTATCGCATAAGTACAAAGACGGTACGGAGAGACCAATAGCATATGCGTCAAAGAAAATTCCGAAAAAAGAATTAAATCGCACGATATTAGATAAAGAAGCGATGGCAATTATTTTCGGGTTTAAGCGATTTTACCAATTTATATTCGGTAGAGAAATAATTTTAAGAACCGATAACAAACCCTTGCAGCTGATTCTCGGACCAAGAAAGGTATACCTGCAACCGCGGATAGTCGATTGCAACGTTGGGCTTATTATTTATCGGGATTCCGGTATAAAGTCGAATACATAAAATCAAAACTAAATGCAAATTGTGATGCACTATCTCGCCTTCCGATAGATAATGATACAGATTTACCAGAAAGTGATTTTTCACCGGTGTACTTTTTTAAAGAAGGTATGAAAATATTTGATTGTAAAACTTTAGCATCGAAAAATAAAACTGATAAAGTAATACGTAATATTATAAAATATACGGTAAATGGATGGCCGAATGTAAAAGATGTCACGGATGACGAGAAAATGTATCACTCGAAAAGACTTGAATTTACGGTCGATAAAGGATGTTTATTCTGGGGTTTGCGAGCAGTCATTCCAGAAAAAATGCGAACGTTAGTATTAAAAGAATTGCACGCCTCACACATGGGCATTGTTAAAATCAAAATGTTCGCGCGCTCATACGTATGGTGGCCCGGGATTGATAAAGATATTGAGAATTATGTAAACGAATGTACTACTTGCCTAATAGAGCAGAAGAAACCACCCCAGGCACCTTTAACAACTTGGCCTTGGCCCGACCGGATGTGGAGCCGCGTACATTGCGATTTTGTAGGACCATTTTACGGAAATATGTATTTGTTAATTATAGATGCACGTTCGAAATGGCCCGAAGCGATTAATTTTAAGAAAAACACAAAAGCGTACAGATTAATAGAAGAATTTGAAGTTGTATTTTCATGTTTTGGCCTGCCTTCGCACGTAATTACTGACGGGGGTCCACAGTTTCGAGCTAACGAATTTTTGCAATTTTTGAAGCAAAACGGAGTAAAACACAGTTTCTTCCCGCCTTATCACCCAGCAACAAACGGCGCAGCCGAGAATTTTGTTGCAACTTTTAAAAATAAGGTTACAAAAATTGTTAAAGGGGGAGAGACGCTCGAAACGGCGATTAACACCTTTTTATTCGACTATCGAAGCATCGAGCATTGTACTACGGGAAAAAGTCCAGCGCAATTAATGTATAATCGCGAATTGCGAATGCGGTTTGATATGTTAAGACCGAGTGCAGCCGAAACAGTCGAAAAGAAACAGAGGGCGCAAATTGTAGCGAAAGCAGGTAATCGGCAAAATAATATAAACGCGGGCGACGCGGTGTTACTTGACAATTTCGGAGTTAGAGGGGAAAGACGCATTGCTGGAGAAGTAGTAAAAAAAGTGTCTCCATCAACTTACGTAGTGCGAGATTGTAGTGACACCTTGCAAAAACGTCATCTTGACCAACTTGTAAAACACCCAAGCCCCATGAAAATCCTAAGGCGTTCTCCGAGATTAAACCAGATTTAAAAAAGGCGGAAAGTGTGGTATACGAGTGCCGGCAATATTATAGTATGACATGCCGATGCCCTAGTAGTGTGCGTGTTGAGTACAGTATACCGGGCGGAGCACGCACGCACATTCTAAAATACCATATCGCTCTCTCGTGCTAGAAGCTCTCGAGCACACGCCGAGATACCACGCGGAACTCGCCAAGTATTATACGACGCTTAAAGCACTATTGTATTACTACTCTCTTTTTGTTAAGTTCAATAAACTGTTTTGTATCTTAAGTTAGCTAACGTGTTTGAATTGCTAATCCGAATACACCACACCTCTCTTCTTCCTCTTCTTCGTTCTCTTCTCCCCAATCATCTCACCTTCCGTCTCCATCGCACTGGACACCAACAACACACGCTGCCTAGTCAGCAGCACCTGCTCTTCACTAACCCCCCCAATTTCCCCAGTTTGTATATTAGAACTCATCATTTTGTTCCCACGAGATGGGACGAACAAAAAATCACCCCCCCCGGATGACGCCCATTCCTGGGGGGAAGGCTACATACAACAGGGTGCCCTGAGGTAGGCCGCTTGAGACTGGTCCCGCCACCAGCCATGCACCCATCGCCGCGCACCTCTGCTTGGGTTTGACAGCATTTTTATAGAGTTGCCATCCTCGTAGCCCGGGCGATTAAGCCAAGGCCCCCGGCCTAGCGAAACATAACCACTAGATTACGGTATGAGCTGCCAGGTAGATGTTCAACCCGGACTGTTATACGACTCCTCCTATTTAACGGGGAAACCGTATGAGACACTGTTAGCACCCTTGACCGACACCCATGCACCAGACACCCAGCCGACAAAAACCGGCGGGGGACTGGGCAGGGGGACGGCCAGGGTGAGCTACCGCACCACGACAAGGTCGCGTCCCACGCGAGGGGGGGGGGGAATAGGGACAGTTTAGTGTGAGCTTGCTCCGACGAATCGGACGCAAACGTGCCACCTCGCCCATAAAGGCATATGCAACTCACCTGAGACTACCCTCCAGCGAAATGGCACTCCCAAGGCTCGAGCGATGGAAAAATCCAGCAGCGCCTGCAGGGCGATTCTGCAGGTGTGAGCAGTTTTGTCACGACACCCATCTGCGTTTCCCGTTGAGGTGTATCGCGTCCACGGGGAACCACGGGGAGGCCCGCTCACATGAACGTCTTGACCCAGACGCACGCCCTGACCTTGTAAGCTTTAATTAATTAATTATTTATTAGTTAACAGCATAATAATAATTTTTCCTAAACCACTCCGAAGTAGGTGTGTTCATAAATATGTATGATCACAACCCATGCTTAGCTTTCCCTTGATGATTGTAGGGTTCCAAGCGCGGGCTTTTATACTTCATTACCAAGGCTGCACCTATCTTAGGTGAGTGGTTCCTGAATCTAGTCCTTGATTTGAGGCTGCTTGGTCCATAGTGCCTCCTTTGTATAATCCATTAGTATATTAAATGCCTCAGCATTTGACGCTAAAGAGTGCGTCGCCTCGGGCAGTATCCACTTATCCGCAGGGACATATTCCTTTAAGATCGTCCTCTGAGGCTCGTATAGAGGACACTCCATGATGAAATGTTCAACCGTATTTTCCGTAGCTCCACATGCACACGAGCCTGATTCAACTAACCCTAGCGACTTGAGTTTCATTTGAAAATTGCCATGCCCTGTGAGAACTTGCGAAATCCTATAATTGTCTTCATCCAATTTGCCTCTAGTCTTTTTCGGATTTTACTGAAGAAGAGATGTGTAGTTCGACCCTTTATGGTGTTTTCCCACCTGTTTTGCCACATTTTAATGATTTCCAACTTGATTCTCTTTTCCGCATTCTCAGAGTCCCCCTTGACTAATATTCCGTTTATGGTTGTATCTCTATTTTCCCTAATATCATAGAGTGCTCTTCGCTGTATCAATAATAGGTCAATAGGAGTCTACCCAGCTACAACGCAGAGAGACTACCATGATGCTGTACGATACGCGCCTGTTAGGGACAAAAGGACCCTACGCTGTACAGCCCTAAGTATTGTAGTGTCTCTTGGTGTACACAGGTCCGTCCACCCTGCAGCCGCATACGCGACGATCGAGGCGAACACTCCCCAATAAATTATGCTCAATGTTCTGCTCTTAAGTCCCCATTAAGATTTTGCCAGTTTCCCTAGTCTATCAAATATTACACCTACCTTATCGCTCAGATACTTACAGTGCGTAGTCACTCTCATGCCTTTATCGAAGTGAACACCAAGATACCTGACTGAATCTTTAAATTTGATCTTTGATCCACCTATTTTTATGGTGGGTGGTTTACTCTTAAAGTTTGCCTTGGCCTTCTTCCTTTTAGGTTTCCTGTCCGGGCGCCTTCCTCCCCTATTGGCCTTTCGTATTTCGTTGCTTTTAAGCAGAATTGCCTCCGTCTTCCGCTCAGAGATCTGAAGTTTGGCCAAATTACACCAATCCACTATTTGATTTGTCAACTCCTGGCATTCCGTTTCTATTTTCTTTCGAGAGTCACCGCTTACCAATATAATCAAATCGTCTACGTACACGATGAAGCGACCCTCGGCTGTTTCCTCTAACGATTTGAGTAAGTCATCGAACATTATATTCCAACAGGTTGGTCCTAGGACCGACCCCTGCGGGCATCCCCTTGTTGCCCGTTTAGAAACCTCGTTATCACCTATCGAAAGACACACTTCCCTATTCTGGAAATAGTTACTAAGAACTTCGAAGATGTTCCTAGGACATTCTCGACCCTTTAGACCCTTTAGGACTAAGGGCCACCAGACGTTATCAAAAGCTCCCGAAATATCGAACAGTAGTGCCACTACATATTTCTCCTTAGAAATGGAGACTATACGCCTTAGTTCAACAATTGCATCTTCCGTCGACTTGCCGGGCATGAAGCCAAACTGTCTACCCGAGATCTTTTCTGGTTCTAACACCGTGTCTCTTAGTCGCATTTTGAGAAGTTTCTCAAAGAGCTTTCCTATTACGGGAAGGAGGCAGATTGGCCTATATGATTTAGGATCTTTTGCATCCTTATCCTCACTCTTCAGGAGAATTCGTAGTGTTCCTATTTTCCATGTTTTAGGGAAGATACCCCATTGAAGGCATTCATTAAATAATTTTAGGAACTGTTCAGGTATCTCAGCTATCGCCTTTCTGAGTACTATTACTTCAATCAGGTCAACGCCTGGGGCTTTATCATTCTTAAAAGTTCTTGTTGCCAATTCCATTTCCCCCCTTGTAAAGGGGGGCTCACAATCCGTTTCTGGCGCTATTTGTGCGCTCGATCGTATGTTTTGTTGTGTTAGCGAATTTTCCTCAATTGGGTCGTTAGGTACGTGTACTTCAAACAATTCTGTTGCTGTTTCGGTTTTGTGAAATTATTCTTACTTCTTAGCGTACTCAGTACCTTTTCTTTTTTTAGTTTTTCGGCTTGTTGTTTGTATACAAAGCCCCATGGTTCTTTATTACCATAAGTTGTTACGAAATCTTTCCAGCTTTCGTACTTTGTTTGTCTTATTGATCTGCTATATTGGCGTTGTGATGTATATTCCTATATCATAATTTCCAGTTCTTTACTATGTGATCCTTTTCGTCTTTTTATTTACTGGATCTTTTGCCTCCTCTTCTTTACCTCCTTTTTCATTTTGGTCAGGCTATTAGTCCACCACGGGTTTGACCTTCTAAATGTTCGTTTTCTTGGCATCGATACCTCGCATGCCTCTATCAGGAGACGCGGTAGCGTCTCCTGCCATGTTCAAAAATTGAGAGACGCTACAAGTCTCTTATCCCGAGCCACCAAAGTCCATTTTTGGGTGGTGCATAACTACTGTTGTAGCCCGCGAGTGCTACCACAATTAAGTCTCGCATTTCAGCCTAGCAACGAGCTGGCGGAAATGCAAGATTATTACTGCAAAGCAACCTTTGCATTTCGGCATAGCAACGACTTGCGGAAATGCAAGGCTGCAAATTCCATAACGCGTGCGGACAACGATCACTAATCGAACGCAAGCAATGACCGCACGCACATCGAACAATTATTAATAAAAAGCAAATCTTGCATTTCGACAGGACAACGAACTGCCGAAATGCAAGAGGACGAAGTCCGAGAGAGTCTTGTCTTGAAATCTAAACATAACGATACGTTACGCGCGTCGCGTGAACCGAGTCAAGTAACATCCGCGATAACGTTCGTCGCCGACCGGTTTACTCATAAGTAACGAGCACAATTAATAAATTGTAATCAATTATATTCAACACTTGTATTCAACTATACGAATAACATAATACGAAAAGTGTAACCAGTTATTAAAATTGTTATAATAAATAAAAGGGGTTATTTTAAATAAAAGTGTGGCGAAGTGAGTGTTTATTCGACGACCTTATTCAATTTCCTCGTTTTCCTCGTGGGTTCCAATCCTTTGAGCGGATCGAATCCCAAAATAATATCTTGTTGCACCGAGAGGTACAACACTACTAAAATATAAAAAATTTTGAATCGAACGTCATATGTCCTGAAAGGCGGCATCGCCACGAGTAATTCGAGACAAAAAAATTTTAAATCGGTCAAGCCGTTATGAAGATACAAGCGGTCAAAAAGTGATGATTTTAATGAAAAATTAAGAAACGTATCCTTCTCTGTCCGTCTATCCGTCTGTCCGTATTTAGGAACCCTTTAACATCCTCTTTTACCTTTCACTCGCACCTCCACCATCTTTGGCCCACCGGACCCTCCTCCACTCGCCTCACCCCTTGCCCCACCACCAACCCCCGCCACCCCTCTCTTCCGCTGTAACTCACTATTTTTCGTTATTACAACTTTTTGACATCCTCTCTTACCTTTTACTCGCACCTTCACCATCATCGGCCCACCGGACCTCCTCCACTCGCCTCCCCCCTCCCACCACCACCAACCACCACCTCCCCTCTCTTCCACTGTAATTCACTCTTTTTTGTTATAACAACTTTTTGACATCCTCTCTCACCTTTCACTCGCACCTCCACCATCTTCGGCCCACCGGACCTCCTCCACTCGCCTTCCTTCTCCCCCTCCCACCTATCCCCGCCGCTCCTCTCTTTCGCGGTATTTCACTCTTTTTCGTTATTACAACTTTTTGACATCCTCTCTC
>NW_017280544.1:10085-10763 GCF_001594065.2 Cyphomyrmex costatus | reverse complement strand
CGCTTCTTTTTTTCGATGTATTTTTTCGTTATTACTACTTTTTGACATCCTCTCTCACCTTTCACTCGCACCTCCACCATCTTCGGCACAACGGACCTCTTCTACCCGCCCCTCCCCCTCACCCCACCAATCACTCCCGCCACCCTTCTTTTTCGCGGTATTTCACTCTTTTTCGTTAATACAACTTTTTAACATTTTCACCTTTTACTCGCAACACCACCATCTTCGACCTACCGGACCTTAAAATATTAATTAAAATAAGAACCCGACTGCTGACTGGTACGACGAATATTTAAAAAGAAAAATTTTGAAAAATTATCTTATTTAATTGTAAAAAAAACTTAATTTAAAAAAATTTATTTTATATGAAGGTAATAAGGAAAATCGATGCGTTAATATTAGACGGATAGTGAAAACAATCTTGGGGATTGTTTTGATGTGGAAGGGCGTATGCGCGCGAGTTTCATATCCCCCCCTCACTCGGCTCACCAATAAACCAAGCAGTCATCTTTTAAATACATATTATATAAAATTACTGTTTTAAATACTCCCGACTGCTGACCGATATGACGTATATTTAAAATCATCGCAGTACTATCACGAGTTAAATTGTAATATATTACCACGAAAAGTAACTGATTATTAATTATTAAAGTTGCCAATACAAAGTGAACATAC
>NW_017280544.1:0-4411 GCF_001594065.2 Cyphomyrmex costatus | reverse complement strand
ATTTCTGAATTTTGCTTACTCGAACAAAAATTTACAACTATTTATTCCACCCATCAGAAGTCTTTTGAGAGCAGGCCGCCATGTTCTTTTTCCGAGTCATTAACAGATTGGTACTCTGGAATTACAAGCAATAATTTTTCATTTTATGGGGTAGTAGAAATTTCAAAACGAATCTCAATAACCGACTTTTATATTTTGTGCACTAAGAATAACATATTGCAGTTATTTTCTAGAAAACTGTAATATACAAATTCTAATCTGTTTTACTTATATGTATGTATGTTCAATTTGAATTTGCACCTTGAATAATCTATCAGTTCCTTTTCGTGGTACATATTCAACATAGAAAATATTCGTTATATGTACGTTCACTTTGAACTGGCACATTTAGTAATATATCAGTTACTTTTCGTGGTCATCATATATTATATTAGATAATCGTTTTAATTTAGGAAGGATCAAATTTTTGCGGTTAGTTTTCAAAGGTTTAAATTTGTTGGGTTTTTTAATTTGCGAGGATCTATTTTTGAACATGGCTTGACCTTTTTTACATATATTTTTCAATCGTACGTGTGACACATACATGTAATTGTAATTCAACTGCTTTACTTGAAAAGACTAGTATAACAACGACCAAACGTGTACTTATTATTCAATTATTATTATTTAAAGTTAATAATGAAGAAGTTATAAAGATTACAAATCTTAATATTAAATCCATACCTTCGTCAAAAATTTGTATCGGTGATAATATTTATAAAGTTAATAGTGCGATTCTTCATCATGGTAAAAATATAGACGAAGGACATTACACAAATTTATTGCGAGCTAAAGGTACAAAATGGACATCCATAAATGATTTAAAAGTTGAAGTATGTAAGTGGCCACGAAATGCAAAGAGCGCGTATATATTTTTCTTAGAACAAATCTAAATTAAGTACAAATAAACTTAAGTATAATTAAGTGTCAATAAATACAATACGAGTACATCTTTAATATTAAATAAATAGAAATTTACAAAATAACTATTTTAGAAACAGAATCTGTATTTATTTTTAGAGGATTTAAATTTCCTACATTATTATCACGTTTTCATAATTAACAAAAAGCAGTGAAATCCCATAAAAAACCTTTTTTTAAAAAAAAAAAACATACGCCAAGTGCATATAAAAGATACTGAACTTCTTGATCAAAAACAGATATGAGATAAATATAATTGACCAAGTGTATTCTTCATTACGCCAGTCACATAAGACAGACCAAAAGTGACTATAATTGTCAACTGGATTATAGTGAAGAAAAAACTTGGCGTGCCCGGGTCGCATTAAAACGCAATATTCTAGAACCTTGGTTCTATCGCAATATTCTGCAGTATACACAATATATGCGAAAACAATTCAACAAAGAAAAGATGTTAATAATTGCTTACTGAACATATTATAATACTTAGTTGTGAATATATTTTCATGTCCCACAAATTATATCACTATATGGTGAATGATGATACTAACTATATCACTATATTATACGTGTATATTATACGTATATAATATACGTATATATCTGTATACATATGTCTGTTATTTTTATATTTTAATTTATAATGCAAATACTATGTTGAAATAATGTTTTTACTGAATACTGTTTACAATTAATTGAGTCTAATTTTTTGTAAACAAATTTTGCAATTTCATCCACCATTTTTGGTCTGCCATTTTTGATATTCGGAATGAATTATGTATGTTAAATACCTTGAAAAATATTGTAAAATGTGAAATTGATGTCGATCATTCTGGTATTACGTGCCAGTGCATCCAGCACCCATGCACTAAATTTACCATTTTTCGACATTATCAGTTAAAAATACATATCTTCACAAACAATAAAGTTAAATAGACGCACAAGCCCGGAAATTAACGTGTGATTAGCCTACTATAAGACCATGCAGTTACAATATTCAAAAAAAATTTTTTTTTCAAATTAGATGCATTTTTTCTTCTAAAAATGGCTGAATTTTTGTCATTTTTAGTGAAATTTTTGAAGTTTTTCACTGATAACGCTAAGCATCAGTAATTTTTGGATCTGGAAAAATTCACACGTATTCTGGAAGCAATTATGCGTAAAATGAGAGGTCGTACGATTAATTATCATGTTCCATTGGAGTGCAAAAAATTCTGAAAGAAACGAATTTTAAAAAAATGCAAAATGGCGGATATCTCGAAAATGGAGGGTGATGGGAAAATTCTATGAACGGATTTGGATTCAGCACACAAAAATACGTCAGAAAAATATACCCGCATCTCTGATGATTTCGCAAAGTCAAATTTTGTTGACCTGTGTAATTAATAGGTTAGGGGCTCGTTGACCAAATAGTGTATAATTCGTTAGCCGCATAATTGCGGTAGGCGATAAGCCGGGTTTTGACTGCTAATAAAGAAGGTTGTTTTAGTTTGTTATTAACCGTCGGTAAAGACGTGAACTTTATTTTTTCTTTAGGGGTAATGTTTACCCGCAAGAAAAGTTTAAACTTTATACCAAGGCTTCCCTTGGTATATGTGCTCTGTAGCAGAGACAGAGAATAATTCGTGCCATTATGCTAATCTCGATAATGCCATAAGCTATCGATCTCAAACTTTGTTTATGCTATGGATATATATTCATTAAGATGTATGCTAAAGCGCATACACGTGGGGCTACGGGAACCCATAGATATTTAACGATTTGCGGAGATCTCGTAAACGCCATAAGCTACGGATCTCATATTCGGTATATGTTATGGTTCCATATTCATTTAGACGTATGTCAAAGCACATACTCGTGGGGCTACGGGAACCCATAGATATTTAACGATTTGCGGAGATCTCGTAAACGCCATAAGCTACGGATCTCATATTCGGTGTATGTTATGGTTCCAGATTCATTTAGACGTATGTTAAAGCACATACTCGTGGGGCTACGGGAACCCATAGATATTTAACGATTTGTGGAGATCTCGAAAACGCTTTGAACTACGGATCTCATATTCAATATACATTATGGATTAATGTTCATTTAGTCAGATGCGAAAACACCATGTGATAGGATCATGGGAACCCATAAATATATTAAATTCATATGATATTGCGAAAACGCCGGGTGCGATTGTGATCTAATGTTATAATGTCAATGCAATTATATTTATACAAATGTTTGTTAACTAATAAAATAGCATTATATAATTAATTATTCCTAATTAAGCTGTAAAAGAATATTGTAAGCGTGCGCGCGCACGGAGCGCCGATACCGCTGATCGAGCAAAGCGCAAGCATGATCCAAGGCAATATAAGCGTTGACTCGGCGCGCGCAGAGACAGAGATTGAATAGATTGAACAGTCAGACAGAGAGATCGAACAGAAGCAAGTCGAGATCGAATAGAGAGATAGACCGCGATAATATAGAGTCGTGAAGTGAGGTTGTGGATGGTTAGGCGACAAACGTAACTTATCAGAGGCGTGAGAAGCGTTTCTTGTATACGACATCATCGCGAACCGGAGGGCAGTTAATCTCGGAACAGTCGATATTACTATCGACCGACGGTTGCGGTGTCTTGTACGAACAAGTGTTTGTAAAGCGTTTAGAATTACCGCCAGCGGTTTGAATCGAACGATTGAAATACCTAATCCGAACATAGCCAAACCAGTGAGCGTGATACTTGTTGTAGTTTACATTGAGACTGTGATTTGTCAAATACATGACGAGAGTTTTATAATAAAGAGTTGTTTTATTACAATCAAGAGTTAATTACATCACACACCACTATCCTACTGGCGTACCTTCGTTCTTGATGGTGAAAGAACGTGGCGACCAAAGAAGCTATGTGAGCTGACGTGGACCGAGACCGAGGCAACTGGTTGTCCGGTCACAGACCAAGGGCAGAGATCCCGAACACTGAGCCAGGAGCTTTCAACATAGAGAAGAACCTGCAAGCCAATGGGCACGGTCTTTGTGAATGAAAGAGGTCCACAATCGCCATTCTGTTAACTAACACCGGTTTAAGCGGTGTTATCCATTGGTTCGTAAGAGTGCGATAAAACGTACGGATTGCGATTGGCGACCGTGACAGGACTGCGGATAACGGTCGAGCGCGAGTGTGTCGAACGAGAAGTGAGTGACGCGTCGCGACGAATCCTGGACCGAATCGTAGTAGCGCGAGTGTCTGCGGATCAGTGTTGAAGGTGACTGGTAGTGCAGTGACGGGGCTCGATTATGATCCGATTGATCGTATATCGATACTTCGAGACAGCGAGCACAGATATAGAGTGGGTAGTGTACATCTACGCCGTTGTCATACACTTAGCCGCTTTAGACGCAATTAAAAATTAGAATATCGGTCAATATATAATAATATGAAAAATATATAATGGGCCGAAGA
>NW_017280543.1:20107-21318 GCF_001594065.2 Cyphomyrmex costatus | reverse complement strand
TAACATTACATTAAATGAATTTATATTTTGACTCTTACATCGCCCTTGTTATTTTATTTATTACTGTTATACTAAGGGTCCTTGATTATTTTCATCTTATTTGTTTCTCCTAAATTTTAGGTATTATGCATTAAATGGTTAATCGTAGAAAATTATACGAATATTATATTTGATCCTTCTTGTCATCAAGTATTAAATAAGAATGAAATGATACACGCAATCATTGCGAACTTTAAATAGATCCCTAAAAATCATGGATCCTATAAAATCTAATTACTTATTGTTATATCAAATGAATATCTATTCACATTTAGTAAATATTTTTTGTAAATATACAAATAAAAGCTTATTATAATTAAGTAAATATTTTTTCAATGTAATAATTATTACATCACTAATTACATTTAACTATCTTCTTTTTTAATTGAGTAAATATTTATTTATCATGTATATATATATTTTCAATATATTCTTTTGCAAATATACAGGCAAATGCTTATTACAATTTAATGAATTTTTTCAGTGAAGTAAATATTATGAGAAAATTAAATACTTTGGAAATAAATATTACGTAAATTAAAATTTTGAATTTATAAAAATATGTATATAATTAATGAAACTACTATTTCTATATGTTATTTCGCATTACATTATACTATTTTTATTTATGTATTATATGTTCTTACATTTAACCGTAAATTTAATTTTGCAATCAAGCGATACAAAATATTAATTTTATTTGCACACTGCAAATTTAGAAATGTATGCAAAGCTATTACAATAAGTCTTAAAATTACACGTAATGTTGTAATTATGCACAAAAATTTTTTAGTGTTAATAATTACAACATTTTGTGTATAATAAAAGTATTATCCTCGCAAATTAAAAAACCCAACAAATTTAAACCTTTGAAAACTAACCGCAAAAATTTGATCCTTCCTAAATTAAAACGATTACCTAACCACAAAATAGAAAACTCAATAAATTTCAACCTCTGAAAATTATCCCCAAAAATTTGAACTTTTCTAAATTAAAATGATTATCTAATAATGTAACATAATCATTTAAACTTTAATACTTTAAATGATATTATCTAATATAATATATGACCACGAAAAGTAACTGATATATTACTAAATGTGCCAGTTCAAAGTGCACATACATTATGTTATTTTCTATGTTATGTACCACGAAAAGGAACTGATAGATAC
>NW_017280543.1:13474-19250 GCF_001594065.2 Cyphomyrmex costatus | reverse complement strand
AAAAAAAAATTAAACAAGAGATTTGAATCAGCACTACCTGTACCAGAAATAATTAAAAACCACGCATTCCAAGTATTATCGGTTAATGAAATTTTCATGAAAAGATATTCAAATGCCACTGAAGGAAGACGTATAGTTTTAAAATGAGACAACCTGTAATTCAAGCCTAAAAATGCGATTTTGACATCTAAGCATTTAGATAGTGAGAGGCAAGGGGACTCACTGTAATCAAGCACCCCGAAGGGATCGGATTTCCGCTACGTCCACGCCGTCGATCCTGGGTGATGCTAAGCGCGGAATCAATCGTAAGTAGAGATAAAATCTCCGTATCACCAAATACTTCATTTTGTTTTTTCAACTCGATAGTTCGATATTTCAAGTTCAACGTTATAAGGTTTAACAACATTGTTAGTATTCATGAAATTTTATGTAATGCTTCATTATATTGAAGAATTATACAATTGAATTTACAAATTTCGACTTCAATTTCGGAATAGACGACTTCGAAAACCCCCTGTACCGAGTTTCACCCGAAACAAGTGATATTTCTGCACTTCGGTCGACCATATTGGAGCATCCATTTTAAAGTTTTAAATTTCTACTTCAGATTCGAAACCAGCGACCTCAAAGACCCCCCATACCGAGTTTCATAAGAAACAAGTGAGATTTCTGCATTTCAGTCGGTCATATTCTGTCCGCCATTTTGAATTTCTCAATTTCGACTTCAGATTCGGAACCAGCGACCTCGAAAACTCCCCAGTATCGAGTTTCATAAGAAATAAGTGAGATTTCTGCATTTCAGTCGGCCATATTCAATCCGCCATTTTGAATTTCTCAATTTCAACTTCAGAATCGGAACCAGCGACTTCGAAAACTCCTCAGTATCGAGTTTCATAAGTAAGTGAGATTTCGACATTTCGGTTGACCATGTTCGGTCCGCCATTTTGAATTTCTCAATTTCGACTTCAGAATCGGAACCAGCAACCTCGAAAAACTCCTCAGTATACAGTATTATCCGAATGAAGTGTCACTTCTACATTTTTTTTACAGATATATACTTCATTTTTAATTTTCGGCGCTGCACCAGTCCGCCATTTTGAATTTTCACACAATGCCGCACGCCAATAAAAAATAGACACTCCAACGAAAATTTTAAGCCCTGGTTGGTTGAATTCTGTCAAAAAATGAAATGGGCAGAAGGGGACTCCGACACGCGGAGAATGCCCCATTTATTTTTTTTCGTTAACGCGATTGCATATTATAAAACAAAATTATTAAAAAATGTAAAACAGTTACAATTACTTTACGTAGTAATTATAAATCAAAATTATTAAATAAATGTAAAACAGTTACTTTTCCTGGTAATATATTATGCGCGGTGAGGTGTTATGAGAGGAACAGCGAAAGCTAGACGGAGGCGATTCGAAAATCAACCAAATGTTGCATTGTCGCCTTCACCGCTCCGCGGGCAGTCGAAATGTCCCATGACAGTCGAATACACTTTACGTATGTTCACTTTGTATTGGCAACTTTAATAATTAATAATCAGTTACTTTTCGTGGTAATATATTACAATTTAACTCGTGATAGTACTGCGATGATTTTAAATATACGTCATATCGGTCAGCAGTCGGGAGTATTTAAAACAGTAATTTTATTACATATAATATGTATTTAAAAGATGACTGCTTGGTTTATTGGTGAGCCGAGTGAGGGGGGATATGAAACTCGCGCGCATCCGCCCTTCCACATCAAAACAATCCCCAAGATTGTTTTCACTAACCGTCTAATATTAACGCATCGATTTTCCTTATTACCTTCATATAAAATAAATTTTTTTAGATAAAGTTTTTTACAATTAAATAAGATAATTTTTCAAAATTTTTCTTTTTAAATATTCGTCGTACCAGTCAGCAGTCGGTTCTTATTTTAATTAATATTTTAAGGTCCGGTAGGTCGAAGATGGTGGTGCTGCGAGTAAAAGGTGAGAATGTTAAAAAGTTGTATTAACGAAAAAGAGTGAAATAGCGCGAAAAAGAGGGGTGGCGGGAGTGGTTGGTGGGGTGAGGGGAAGGGGCGGGTGGAAGAGGTCCGTTGGGCCGAAGATGGTGGAGGTGCGAGTGAAAGGTGAGAGAGGATGTCAAAAAGTTGTAATAACGAAAAAATACCGCGAAAAAGAGAAGCGGCGGGGGTAGGTGGGAGGGGGAGGTGGTAGGCGAGTGGAGGAGGTTCGGTGGGCCGAAGATGGTGGAGGTGCGAGTGAAAGGTGAGAGAGGATGTTGAAAAGTTTAAAAATGCGGACAGAGAAGAAGGAGAAGGAGAAGGAGACGTTTCTTAATTTTTCATTAAAATCACCACTTTTCGACCGCTTATATCTCCATAACGGCTTGACCGATTAAAAATTTTTTTGGCTCAAATTACTCGTGGCGATGCCGCCTTTCAAGACATATAACGTTCGATTCAAAATTTTTTATATTTTAGTAATTATGCACCTCCCAAAAATGGACTTTGGTGGCTCGGGATAAGAGACTTGTAGCGTCTCAGAGTTTTTGAACATGGCCGGAGACGCTACCGCGTCTCCTGAAAATCCTGTAAGTATGAATTGAAAATTCGCTTTTTTGGTGGAGTTATGGAGGGAGTAAGGAAAATAAAAAAACCCATTTTTCTCGGAAACTAATGAACCGATTTTAATAAAATTTAAATATGTTTTAAATGTAAGTGAGGCGATGTAGAAAAAAAAAGTTCAAATTTTTTTTTTCAAGAAAACTTAGAAAGAAATCAATTTTTAAATTTTCAACAATTTTTTTTTTATTGATTTTTTAAAGATACACCTCTATTTTTAAAAAAAAAATATACTACATAGTGTCCTCTTTAACATATATTTTTTCCAAATTTTTAAAAAATATACTTTTTGAGAAAAATAAGTTTTTGTAACCACTGACGCCGCGCGCCGACGCCACGGTCGTCAAGCGCAGGCTTCTTGTGCAGGAAATTATTCGACTGCTGAGTTCTTATGCCGAAACACGTGTAAATTTTTTTGTCTCAAAGTATCACCTCAATTTTTTTCGAACAAATCCGTGATATACTAGCTTGAGCGTCCCCTTGTAAGTGAACGCGATTTACAACAGATACAGTACGTTTTCAACTGATTACTTATAGAGAATTAATAATATCAAAATTGGCGCGGGTGTTCGATATAGTACAATTAATCCCGAGTATTAAAAAAAAAAACATTAAAATCGGTTAAGAACTCAGCCGTCGAATAATTTCCTGCACAAGAAGTCTGCGCTTGACGACCGTGGCGTCGGCGCGCGGCGTCAGTGGTTACAAAAACTTATTTTTCTCAAAAAGTTTATTTTTTTAAAATTTGGAAAAAATATATGTTAAAGAGGACACTATGTAGTATTTTTTGAAAAAAAAAATAGAGGTGTATCTTTAAAAAATCAATAAAAAAAAAATTGTTGAAAATTTAAAAATTGATTTTTTTCTAAGTTTTCTTGAAAAAAATTTGAACTTTTTTTTTTCTACATCGCCTCACTTACATTTAAAACATATTTAAATTTTATTAAAATCGGTTCATTAGTTTCCGAGAAAAATGGGTTTTTTTATTTTCCTTACCCCCTCCATAACTCCCCCAAAAAAGCGAATTTTCAGTTCATACTTACAGGATTTTATACTTATATAGATAGCAATATGTGGTATTAATTTGAACCGATTTCATGCGGGGGCATCTTTTATATACTTACCCCCCTATGCCCTTTTCAATCTTCTCCTTCATGTAAGAATATTTCTCTAAACGCTAATGTCAACACGAATTTAGAAAATACAGATAATGGAAAATCTTCATTTCGAGATCAAATACATGCATTAATTGTTCGTCATATATCTCATGTGACTAAAGATTTTACCACCGAATTATTGCAAATTTTGAGAAATGATGGTCACACAGAACTTCCGAAAAGTGCTGCAGCGTTGTTGAGTAGTAATAAATATAAAAATAAAGAGATTAGACGGATGAAATCGAAAAGTCGAAATAAGGAATATGGTTATTACATTTATATGGGAATTGCAGAAAATTTAAAGCAAATTATTTCTCCAAATGTGTACAAGAAACGTATAATAAGATTGCTCATAAATATTGATGGTTTGCCTGTTTTTAATCATTCAGGTGAACAGTTATGGCCTATATTAATATGTGTATTTGATCTGGAATATGAATCATCTCCGTTCATGGCTGCTGCATTTTGTGGAAAATCGAAGCCAAACTTAGTAGATGAATATTTACAAGATTTTATCACCGAAATAAAAGAACTTTTGAGAAATAGTATTGATATCGAAGAAGATCATTTTATTGTCGAAATCCTTGGTTTTGTTTGTGACACTCCTGCTCGTGCTTTTTTGAAATGTACTAAAGGACATGGCGGATTTTATGCATGCGAACGTTGTGAAGTTAAAGGAGTCTCCATTACGAACCGCACAGGACATAAAAAAAGAATATATGCAAACATAAATTGTAAACTGAGAACTAGGAAATCTTTTAAGGAACAGCATCAGAAAGAACATCACAATAGTAAATCGCCTCTTTTAGATATCCCAAGATTTGATCCAGTAAAAGATTTTTTTCTCGATTCGATGCATTTACTGTATATCGGAATAATGAAAATATTGTTAGAAGAATGGCTTTTTGGAAGGAATCGCAAAACAAAAATAAGTACGAATCAAAGAGAATATTTATGTAAAATTCTTAGTAATCTGACTATTGTTCCCGACGACTTCCAGAGGAAGAAATTTGACTTAAATGATTTGAGTAATTGGAAAACAACACAATATAGATTTTTCTTACACTATTCCAGTGTTGTATGTCTTCATAAAATTTTAAAAAAAGATGTGTATGAACATTTCATGCTTTTTTACGTAGCAGTTCGCATTCTTTGCAGTTCTAAATTGGCAATCACGTACTTAGAATACGCAAAATCATTATTACGAAAATTTGTGTACTTATTTCCTTCTTTTTACGGACAACATTCGCAAAATATTGTTATTCACAATCCTATTCACCTTGTTGATGATGTAGAGTATGCAAATGTAGAATTATCTGCGATTTCAGCTTTTACATTTGAAAATTGGGTAATTATTTAGATTAGGGGACACCTTGTGACCGGACAATGCGAGATTCGGGGCGGTGTTTCTTAGAAATCCGATGACTTTCTTATTTTTCCGCTCTTTATAGTCGGACAAATGAAATTTCAAGTTTCGGTCCTTTGTAATTTTATTATTTCTCGGTCGCCACGTCCTTTGACCTCCTAGGACGAAGGTTATTTCAGGTTTGCGATGTGTATGTGCGTGCAATAAATCACTCTTTTACAACATAACAACTCTTTATTGTAAAAATATCAATCGTCAATATATTACAGCACTATGTACAATGACCGAGAAACGGTTCGCCTATCTCACAGATAAGTCTTTAATCACTACTAAACCGGTTCACGATCGACAAACTAGCTGCCTTCGCCAGCAACACGCTTCGAGGCACGCTATTCTACGTTTCCACACAATGTGGGTTTCGCGCACTAGGCCCGATTGATCACTCGCATACGCGAATGGGTTCAACACAATCGCCTATCAGGATTGATCGCTTCCACGCACGATCTAAACTCAATTCGTCGTGTCCCGACTCGATACACGACAACTCTACTTGACGGCGCCGCGCTATCACCACGGATCGTTCGCAAAGGCTTGACTTGTTTTCTGTTCGGAGGTCAGCGAGGAAAAAGCT
>NW_017280543.1:2976-7748 GCF_001594065.2 Cyphomyrmex costatus | reverse complement strand
TCAGAGGTCTATCGATATTCGCAAATTCTCGCAAGTGCTGAGACACGCGTATATCTCTTTATATAGAATCTCGATTTAATAACTTACACCGGCGTCTAAGGTAGGCTTCCACTACAATACCTTACTGATGAGTCCAGTAGTGGAAGCCGGGACGAAACGCCAAACATTACGTGATATTCTTCGCAATATAGAATATTAGAATATATTATCAGATTTAGATTGACTCTTATTCGCCATTCTCAACGTATTAATTAATTGCTACAAATTCTCATGTAAGGGGCACTGTTTTTTATATTTACATTATCCTATACGATTATATAATTATAATTAATCTAAAAATCTGTGTGATTCTTTTCATAGAACTGCTATGTAATACTTTCATTATTGCTTTTGAATTCATATTCTTAATTTTTGGGAATTTTTAATCATTTATCTGTCAATATTAATGATCCTGGTTTCTGAACTACATTTTTATTTGTACTTCTGAAGAAGACTCAATTCCAGAGTCGAAACATGTCAAGTCGTTGATTTGAAGATTTACGTTTCGAAGATTTGCGAGAGAGAGAAACATTGTAAAGTTATTATATTTTTATATATTTTTTATTTCTATGTTATTTGCGTTTTTGACAATTTTAAATTTCCTTTTACATTTTGACTATTTCATTAAAATGTTACGTCCCACTAAAAATCCCTCTTTCTTCATTATTATAAATATATGATTCATACATTTTCTTTATCTTATTTCTAGTATTTCGTCTTAGTCAGATATTTGGTCTCCATTGTATCTATATTTCGTAACCGTCCCTTTTATAGAAGGGCCTATCTTAGTTTATAAACATTCAAACAACAGATGGCTCACGCTCGCATACTCTTATGCGTCACGTAGATAAAGAATATCTATTTTATAATCTTTTTCCTTCGAAGGCCTTTTTCTAGAAAAATGTTAAACAATAGCATATATGCCTAATAATTAAGTAGTAGTATATGGTAAAAATTAAGACCTTTCCGAATGCGAGGATGAATATCTTTTATTTTTCCTTTTCTTTCTTTTGTCTCTTATTCATAATGAAACTAAAATCCAAGAGTCATAATATATAGTTATAAAATATTTTAACCCAACTTAAAATATACAATATTAATATAATTTAGAACATGTCGTTACATTTCGCCTCGCATAAGGATATTAGTTAAGGAAAATCGAACTTTTATAAATTATTAAAACTCTCGTCTACTAAGATAAGACTAGACTCGTAGTGTCGGGAGTAGGGCTTACGCGGAGCGCTGCTCCCTTATCGTAAGAAAACAAGCGCGAGCATAGGTTCCACCAAATTCTAAAGAATCTTGATTGGTCCTGAAAGGACACTCCCACGTTCATTTTTTAGTATAAAAGAACTACGAAAAGCAGGAAAATTGTCAGTCAGTTGTTAGAAGAAAATTCATCATTATACCATTAGTCAGTCAGTCAATTGTCAGAAGAAACTTCTTTAGTTGGAACTATCCTCACGCTTCTCATTTTGACGTAGGTTATTTTTTCCTTTTTGTCATTTATTTTTTTACTTAATAAACAGAATATAAAAGTTATTCAGCCGAAACCGAAATCTCAACTCTGCGTCTCGTCTAGTAGTACATGAATATCCGAGGAGTTGCTAAGACTGTCGCTGCCAATAGTGTGGCCCCCGTCCTAAGCATTTTTTCGGAGCATTCACAAATTATACATAGAGGACTGTGTTGTGACTGTCGCTGCCAATGGCGTGGCCCCAGTCTTAGACATTTTCCTCGAAATTAGACAATTTCTTTCGCGTTGCTTCCATGCCTTCAAAAGGTGGACGAAGAGAAAAAGAGAAGAGATTAAGGTTCTAGATCAAAACAGCCTTTAATAAAAATCACGATCCTTTTCCTTATTTCGAAAAACTAGCGCGTCTACTAAACCATAATAAACCATTAGATCCATCTCCCGAACGCGAATATATCCTCAACCCCTTAGAAATTAACCTCACCTTTCCCAATTATAAAACCATCCAAAAAGGCGATCCACGCAGGCTCGCCTACAAACTTCGCGAACTCTTTGGGACCAGGTTCAAAGTCACCCTTCCTAAAAACTATCCTACCCTTCCTCCTGAACATTCTTAATCGCACATCCTGACCTCCAATCCCAGGGTAAATTGCTTAAATGCATTGACCCAAAAACAGGAGAGAATTTCTAAAACCACAACGTTCCGTAACAAAAAAGAAAAAATTTTTTAAAAGATTTGATTCTTAATTTGTCTTTCTACTTCACTATTTGTTTTAAACTAAGAGTCCTTTACTGTATTTATTATTGTTTTTAATTATTTAATTTTTGTAAATTATGTTTATATTAAAAAAATGTATTTGTTCGACAGCGTGAAAGATAATGTAAAGTTCGTAAAAATAAGATGAATGAAATTAAAGATAACTTTCTTTATTTAACAATAACAACTTTATATTATAGATATAAATTACATGTATGTATTAAGAATATTAAGATTAATCAATTTAATTTTAAGCAAAATAACAATATTAGATTTGACTAAAGGAAAACGAATTTAACAAATAGAATCGCGATCTCATCGTAAGCAGTTTACCTGAGAAATCTTAAATAGAATTGTTTCTTATCGGAAAAAGAGTAAATTCCCAGATCTTTCGATTCGTAAAAAGGAAGACGATCATCGGCTGTGATGTGATATGCTTAATAAATTCAGCTTTGCAACCATACTTGAATTCTTCGTCCTTCTTTAAAATTCTTTCCATAGGTTTGGTAACATCGGGAGTTATTCACGTCCTGTCCGAAATACTTAAAGGAGAATTAAGTTATCTAACGCAAAGAAATTAGGCTAATAGCCTCACTCGGGCTTCGGAATGATTTAATACGTAAGCTGTTAGCTTCACGTGGATTCAAACCACAAAAAATAGGCTAAAAGCCTCAATCGAGCTATTAGCTCCTTTTTCACCTCTCTACCAGTTGTATTCTTACTTAAAGGAATTATTTTGCTACGGATTTAATGTTTCACGAACAGGCCTGTTTTTCTACGATCCGAGAAAATTAATAACAACCGACACATAGCAACCAAGACAATTGTTTTTTTGTAACCAAGCGCGCTCATTGCAGCGCTGCATACGGTCGTTTTTTCTATTAGCCGGCCAACTCTTGGTCAACAGTAGCAATGCTACCAACGAGTGGCAGCTTCCTTTTTAAACAGTATTGAATGAAGAGAGATAGAGAAACATTGTTAATATTTTTCACAATTTTTTTATTTTTATAGTTATATCAGATATGGATGTTATAGAATTGAAAAAAGACACTACGTATGTAGTAATTTTATTTACTGAAATTAATAATGAGCAGAAAACAAAGGAGAAAAAGGATGTTGAATTTGTTCCTCGATCATGGATGACATTTGTTAACAACAAATGGTTTTGCTATTATCCGGGGATGAATCGGAATATAAATTTATAACACAATGGGTGAAAGAAAGTAAAGAACCCGATAAGATTAATTGGAAAACATTCAGAGTTACAATTTTGAAAGAAGCCCGTAAGTAATATCATTTTAAACGTTATTGGTCATATCTTTATATTTTCAACTTTTCAAAATTTTTTTACTTTAATTTAAAAAAAATTTTTTTTTTAATTGTTTAACTTTAAAATTGTTCTCAGATAGCCATAGTCAAGGAATAAGGAGATTGACCCAATCTTTTGTCATGGATCATATTGAAAGTTCCAGTCATAACGAAAGTGATAATAATAGTAATATGAAGAAAAATGATTTTGTCGAAAATATAGCAGAGGAACCGATTATTTTTAACGAAAAAGAAGTTAGAGAAAAATTAAAAGAAGTGCCTACTTTTAAATCCGGTTTACGAGAAATAAAGAACATGAAAGGTTTAATGTCATTTTCAGTATAATTATTCAAAAATAATCTCAAATTACACGTAACAAAAATTAATAATTTAAGGTAAGTCAAGCACACCTTCACAAACATCCAAGGCAATGCCTGCTTGTCATTCTGCTGGATATTCAACTAAGTCAAAGACAGAATCAAGAAAGTCCTCCAGATTAGAACATAAAAATCATGGTACTATATTGTTTTTATCAATTATTTGGAGTTCTTTGAACAATACGCATAGTTTCGAAAATTAAAAGTATTGAAATTATTTATATATATATATATTGGACATTCACGTCAACTTAGACAGACCTCCAGACAAAATTTGGCTTGATGGATTTAAACGTTCAAGGGCTTAAAAAATTTGTACATCTGTGTACTTTTAAATGCCGATGGGCTTCTTTCAAAAATTTTAATGTCGGCGCTATTATGGCTGATAAAAGTCAACAAATTCCAAAATTTAAAACTAACTTCGTACAATAAAACTCGAAAAATTCTTTAATTATTCTGAAATTCTGTATCTAAAAGTTTTTTGGGTCGCCGAATGTAAATCTGATGTCAGTTTTCAAAAATTCAAAATGGCAAATCCAAAAATGGCGGACAAAGAGCCTCCGCAAAAAATGCCCGTTTTCGGTATCTCAATTTTTGAAACTTTTATTATGCCAAATAGTTACATATGATGACCCAATAATCCCTGTAAAATTTCAAGATGAGCATACAGCCCGTTTAGGAAATAGGTGGGGGGTTAAAGTTGACCATGTCCAATAAAAAAATATAGCAATTCCACATTTGAATTCGAACAATAACGTCTAAAAAATTCAGCCTAAATGGATCTTTTAAGATTTTTGGCTGTTGATTATAAATATGA
>NW_017280543.1:0-2749 GCF_001594065.2 Cyphomyrmex costatus | reverse complement strand
TTCATATTTATAATCAACAGCCAAAAATCTTAAAAGATCCATTTAGGCTGAATTTTTTAGACGTTATTGTTCGAATTCAAATGTGGAATTGCTATATTTTTTTATTGGACATGGTCAACTTTAACCCCCCACCTATTTCCTAAACGGGCTGTATGCTCATCTTGAAATTTTACAGGGATTATTGGGTCATCATATGTAACTATTTGGCATAATAAAAGTTTCAAAAACCGAGATACCGAAAACGGGCATTTTTTGCGGAGGCTCTTTGTCCGGATTTTTTTTGGATTTGCCATTTTGAATTTTTGAAAACTGACATCAGATTTACATTCGGCGACCCAAAAAACTTTTAGATACAGAATTTCAGAACAATTAAAGAATTTTTCGAGTTTTATTGTACGAAGATAATTTTAAATTTTGGAATTTGTTGACTTTTATCAGCCATAATAGCGCCGACATTAAAATTTTTGAAAGAAGCCCATCGGCATTTAAAAGTACACAGATGTACAAATTTTTTAAGCCCTTGAACATTTAAATCCATCAAGCCAAATTTTGTTTGGAGGTCTGTCTGAGTTGACGTGGAATGTCCCATTATATATATATATATATATGTGTTTTCTGCAGATAGTAAAATGATATTCCACGAAAACACATCTAACCTATCTACAAAAAAATGTAAACAGAAATTATAGCGGATAACGAAGACAACGAATATTCTTTCGACAGCGAGACATCGTCAAGTATTTATATTTAGTATTTATATTTGTTTTTGAAGCAAAAAGAGTCCATTTTTGCTTCAACGTTGAATAATTCGGTGAAAAAAAATCATACAAAGCTAAAGAGAAAAACAAATTAAAAATAAAGATTCACTCTTTCGAAAGCTGTAAACAGTATTTGTGCATAATTTTTAATTCATGCCGTGCAACTTCACAAATTTTGTATAAAATTTTAAAATTTGATGCATCTTCATTTATGTTTGTTAACTTCATAAAATATCGGCAAAATTGTTTTTTTGAAGTACCGGTCTGAAAAGTAGAGATTTAAGGCTTTAAAAAGCTTTTTTAAATATCTCGCTACGATGATTTTTCACTGAGTTATTGCTATTTGAAAATATAAAAATTAGTCCTAAAATTAAAGTAGTCCGTTTTTTTGCGTGGAGTGTGGACATATTGCGTGGAGTGTTTTATGTGTGGACATATGTATATATGATATATTGATGTATAGTATGTATAATATGTATAGTATGTAAAAGTTATGTAGGGTAATGCATAAGTAATATAATATGTACGTGTGGACATATGTATATATATGTATATATTGATGTATAGTATGTATAGTATGTATAGTATGTAAAAGTTATGTAGGGTAATGTATAAGTAATATAATATGTATACATTTTTTTTTTATTCATTTATTTATTTATTTTTTTATTTAATATGTAAAAAAAGAATTGTACAATTTGTAATAAGTTTATTATTTTTACAACACACATTATCCTTATACCTACATATAATTTGTAATAAATACTATTATTTCTTATAACACCCTATCCTTGTGTATCCAAGAGTTGTGTGAATTATCGAATCCTAGCCATTTCACGTAAACCTTGTCTCCTTTCTTACGCAACACCTTGTTATAGCCCGAATGGCCATCACTTATTTTATTAATTATTTCATTTCAACCGACATAGCAACCAGCACCGGAAATGCAAGTCTGCACATTCTTTAAACCGCGCGCGACAAAGCGTCGATCTAAGATCGTAGCGCGCGAAATACCTAAATGCACTCGGCATGGCAACCGATAGCGGAAGTGCAAGATAGCACATTCTTTAATCACGCGATCGCGCCTCTAGCGCGACGAATATTACCATATATGGTCCGATCGAAGACCAAAAGTGACATCATCAAACTCAATATAAGCGACCGACTAATTGCCGAGCGCAGAGTCTTGTCTTGAAATCTAAAGGTAACGATACGTTACGCGCGTCGCGAGAACCGAGTCAAGTAACATCCGCGATAACGTCGCCGACCGGTTTACTCATAAGTCACGAGCGATAACTTTAAAATATATTCATTTAACTAAACAACTGTATTAATTAAATGAAAGTTACAGTTACTAAAAAGCATTGTAATCTTTAGTAATAAATAATTATATAAATAAAGGGGTACAACATTTGTAATCAACTATCAAATTGTTAAATAAAAAGGGTTATTTTAAATAGAAGTGTGGTGAAGTGAGTGTTTGTTCAACGACCTTTTACTATCCTCATCTTTCCTCGTGGGTTCCAACCCTTTGAGCGGATCGAATCCCAAAATAACATCTTGTTGCACCGAGAGGTACAACAAAATTGGTGGCAGCGGTGGGATAATCTGGTGAGACATCACCGAAAAAATTGGAGGAAATCCAAGAGAACCCGACGATCTTAGCCGCCAGAGGAGACGAAACAAGACCCGTGCAAGCCGCGCAGTGGCAACGGGCCGGAGAAAAATTAAATCTCCGATTACGATCTCTCAAGTAAGAGAAGATACGTAAAAATACATGGAGAGTGCATGCCGTAGCTAAGACTTATTAGTCTAGCAACAAAATTTAAAAGTGAGTCGACAACACCACGCAGAGGTCGACGCCCGGAGCTACCTCGGTACCAAGGAAGGCTGCCAAGACTCGAGGCGTTACGAGGACCAACCACCAACGACCTTGCATCGATACGGTGTCAACGAAGGGAACAGCGCAACATCGACAGCTGACACGGACT
>NW_017280542.1:10189-23885 GCF_001594065.2 Cyphomyrmex costatus | reverse complement strand
AAAACGGAAAGGAAGTAATATTGAAAATGTAAGCAGTATATACATGAATTTGATAAATTAGTCCATTCGCTACAATTTTTGCTCTTATTGTATGGATTTAATTTTGAAGTATGTACATATTATCTAATTACTTTTTACACATTAATTGTCGATACTGCATAAATTCGTTACGCAAAATAGGCCTGTTCTGTTTACTGAACTGGTGCACAGTCACATGATGTGACTAAAACAAACGTATATCTGTTTCACTTCAACTTATTGCACCCTGTGCACCAGTTCAGTAAAAAGAACAGGCCTATTGTTTTATTTCAACTTATTGCTCTGTATGCACCAGTTCAGACAGTGCAGGCAAAAAGGACAGGCCTAATATTTAAATAAAAACATTTGATTAAAAATAAGGTTATGTAACGTATAATACATGTATGAAAATAAGGTGGTATCACACGTTAGTATCATACGTAGAATACATATGTATGATACACAGGGTCTGATACGTTCCCAACCCTGGTCAGGACCATTTAAATGCTTCCGTTTAAATATCCTGTGTTTGTTTATGTGCTTAGAAAGTTGAAATTTGAAGGAAATTAGTATAATTGCCGTTTGTTTGAGTTGTGTTAGTTAGAGAAACTGTTTGTGACTGGAAAGTCTGTGGAAATAAAATAGTGCAAGAGTGAAAAACGTGAAAAAGTGAAAAATATTAAGTGAAATGAGGAACGATCCCTCTTAAGTGAATAGTTAACTTATACAACTGTTGTATAAGTTATTTATCCTCTTGGAAGCACTTTTGATCTTAGCTTTGTTCCAGGTATTGCTGTGAAATAACAGAAAAAACTTTGTTTTCTAAATTATTGTTATATTAAGTTTAAAACTTCTTTTATCTCATTTTTAGTTGATTATTCTTATTTTAGATGCATAAAAATTATTATCTCACTTTTAATTTCATATAAAATTATTTTATTAGATACTTTTCATAATTATAATCATTATAGTAATTGTTTTCTTAAATGTAATCTGTATAACAGTAAAGGACCCCGCAGGTTTCTTATGGGAAAGTACTTTCGGTCAAAATGGCTGAAAATTTAGTATGTTGTAGTTTATGATGTCCTGATCAAAAGTCTCAATGGGCACGCGGTCCTTGAATCAACGAGTTCTGAGATATTGGAGCTCAAAGAGCGACATCGGCCTCAAATCGATTATTATGAAAAGTAACATATTGCTACGTTGCCTTTTAATATACAGTATAAATATTTCATTGGTATATAAAAAAACATGTTTATAAAAACATTGGTATATAAAAACATGTTTTTATTGTCTAGAATATATATTTATTATCTTTACGGCAAGTTAGTTAGTTGAACGATAACAAGCGTAGTGATTAACCGGGTATTGATGCGTGTGTAAACTTTTACCGCAGCACCTGTAAAGCCTCGGTGGCCTAAGAAAACCATTTTCTTTCCCTATATAAGAATTTGTGTTTGCAGAAAATGGTTAATAGATTGCGAATACTATGTTATATATGTGGAACAGCTCTAATACCTCGAAATATGGTCAAACTATGTGGTGATGATAATGCAAGTAGGCAGGAAATAATTATGTCCAGACGAATTGATACTGGGAGACCGCCTCTTGACATAACACCACTAACTCGGATATGCAACAATTGCAATTTTTCGATCGTACGAGAACTACAAGCACTGGAAAATGATCCTTCATGCTTAAAACTAAATGTTTTAAAACAAACTTCATCCCATTCTTGTATGATTTGCAATACATTTCATGATGTACACAGACTTTCTTTAGATTGTCGAATAAATATATTTGTTCAACTGAATATATATATTCCGGAAAGGACAGTTTGTTGTCGTCAACACTTGGATGACAATGGGTTACTCTTTCAATTTTTAAAAAACGGTTTACAATTCACAAACAGACCATACGTTATACGAGGAAACCAGTTACAATTAATTTTACAAGCACTGCGTGAACAAGTTACCCGCGAATCAAATCGTAGATTTGAAGATGATAATGATTTTTCTGATAGTGAGTTTCAGGCTGTATCTCCCATTACAAAACAACAATTCAATGAACTCTTTGCATTTGTTGACCCTGTTAAAGTTGGTGATACTTTAAGATATATCTCTAAAAAGGATCTCCTGGCTTTTCTTTGTAAAATGCGCCAAGGATTAAGTGATGAGTTTTTGAGTGTAGTTTTTAATTAATCTACGCGTCAAACTACAAGTTATACCATATCTCTTGTAAGGCAATCACTTATGCAAAGATTTGTTTCACTTAATATTGGTTTTAATGCTATAACAAGAGACAGTTATATAGAAAGGCACATTACTGCATTTGCAAATCGATTATATAATCCAAGGCCTGAAATACCTCGCGCTATTGTATGTAATGATTGCACATATTTAAATATTGAGAAAACTTCATGCTTTAAGGTATTGAGGCAATCGTATTGTATTCATAAGGGTAGGCACTTGATAAAACCTTCTATATATGTAGCACCAGATGGTTACATTCTTGACATACAAGGACCATATTTTTCCAATGCCGCAAATAATGATGCTGCAATACTTTTACGTGAACTTGAAACAGATGTTAACAATATGCGCAATTGGTTTCAACGTGGAGATATTTTTATTATCGATCGTGGTTATCGTGATGCAGTTTCTACTCTACAGAGAATTGGTTTATAAATCGAAATGCCTTCGCTCTTACATCGTGATCAAAGTCAATTAACTACCGAACAGGCGAATAACTCCCGTATTGTGTCAAAATCAAGGTGGATTATCGAGGCTCGTAATGGACACTTAAAATCCATATTTAAGTTCTTTGATGGTCAATTAGTACATCTCACATTTTTCATCTTCGAGACTTCCTTCTTATTGCAGGAGCAATAATAAATAAGTTTTTTGAACCTGTAACAATGCCAGACGCTACAGTCGACTTAGCTGAAAATATGCGACAGCGAGCGCTCGAACCAAATGTTGTACAAACTAGAGTGGATGTTGAAAATCTCCGCAATAAGAGAGGTAATTGGATAGCTCTAGAAGAAGCTCAGATTCCATTGTTTCCTCAACTAACACCTGATTATCTCCGAAAGTTTACTTGCGGCACTTATCAGATAGGAATAGTGCCTTCTTATATACAAGATAATGTGTTAGAAGATAGAGAAGCTCAGTTTCAATTGGATCAACTTAACGAACCAGGATTTATAAGGGTGCGAATATATTCACGTTACAGAAATGCAATTCGTCATCAACTATGGACAGTATTTATCGAAATAAATGATGAGGAAAACGAACCAGATCCAATACTTGGTAGTTACTGTACCTGCCAATCGGGAGCAAGAACTTTAGGCACATGTTCTCACGTAGCAGCTGTGCTATGGTTTCTTGGCTACGCGAGATATCAAGAGAATGTTAAATATCCTCCAACTGGACTACTAAATGCAATCTTAAATGCAGATAGGGCAGCAGACATGCCTATTATTATTGGATAGTAGAGGCCTAGATATCAGAGAAGCGCAACCGATGTTCCGCGTCCTGATTAGCTGACTGTCAGCCAATCATGACATTCATTCAGTGGTATTAAAAATGGCTGACTAATAGACGATTGGTGGATTTCATATTTCGTCTGCAAACGACGCCATTTTTAATACTTTTCTTAGTAATTTTGCGATACTGACTTAAGCCGGTTGCGCTTCTCTGATATCTAGGACTCTATTGGATAGATATTATTTTGATATTGTATATATGTGCGTTGTGAAGATAATAAATATACATTCTAGACAATAAAAACATGTTTTTTATATACCAATGAAATATTTATACTGTATATTAGAAGGCAAATTAGCAATATGTTACTTTTCATAATAATCGATATGAGGCCGATGTCGCTCTTTGAGCTCCAATATCTCAGAACTCGTTGATTCAAGGACCACGTGCCCATTGAGACTTTTGATCAGGACATCATAAACTACAACATACTAAATTTTCAGCCATTTTGACCGAAAGTACTTTCCCATAAGAAACCTGCGGGGTCCTTTATCTTTTATTGCTTATATTAATATTTTAAATCTGCGGAACATAATGCTTGTGTTTTTCTATTGAATTGTTTACGATTTAGCTAAAAATCTGTGTTAATTCTCTGTTGTACAAAATTCTAATAATTTTCAAAAACGCAAGCAATCTACAGGAAAACAAGCATCGTGTGCCGATCTTTAATTAAAATATGTTTACAATATATTTATATAATATTTATGAAATTTTATATTTTCTTATTTTTGTTTTTTTTTTTATTTTGCAATGCAATTACAATTATAAACCTATTTTTTTTAGTTTTTTTATATTTAAATTAATTTGCTGTACATAGAAATGAACTAGAGTAGCTAAAAAGAATGGGAGAAAGAGAGAAAACTAAAGAGCAAGTGAGATAGAAGTTTAGGTGGCGTTACTGGGCAACTTACCCATTTTGCGTATGCGCACTCCATTTTTGCCAACACTGATATCAAAGGCCGAAAGAGAGTTTGCAATTTGCATACTATATATGGTATACTGTGGTAAGGGGCAGCCTGATACTGTACTGTTCACGAAACGTTGGTCAAGAATGAACTCGGCAAAGAATGGACACGGAAATACCCCGCAAAATGCCTAGTCTTTGTATGTTATTTGTTTTTATTGAACACAAAAAATTGTTATCTAAGCAAAATATAATTCATTGTATAATTATTAAAATTTTATCAAAAATGAAACGTCAAGTTCATCGAAATTATATTAAAATTTTTTCACCTGTAAATTCTATGTTATATTTAATTATTCCAGACATATAAAATCATTTATAATGTTTTAATGGAATTGGATTTAGATTCACATGATAGTGTAATATGTTATACCTATGTCATTGCACATGATATTAAATGCATTCTAAAAAATAATCTTACCGTATTTTGTATGGTATCTACAATGTTCATTTCCTCTTGTTTCATGGAATACTTCAAAAAAAGTTGTTTCGTGTATGTTTTCTTAAAGTCAATCTGGTCGGAATTTTTCACTACGATGAATACATAAACTGATACAGCCACTTGTATGATCAGGATCGTCAAGAGCAAACATGCAAACTGTGCGGAAGAAACATATATCAATTGTCACAACTCTAAAGATGGAATCACACGATGCTCGTTTTCTTGAATGATATGCATGCAGTCTGCTCTGATGCATGCTAGAATACGTTCATGCATTGAACGGTGTATACTGACACCCATGATTTCTGTACATAATTTTTATGCATAATTTCAAGCTTGTTTTCCCGTATGCACCAATCAAAAGATTGAAAATGGTCACTTAATCGGGCAGATGATCGACAGCATCTTCAGAATAGAAACAATTGTGTTAATTTCCTAGCTAACTGTCAAACGTCAAATTTCAAGCTAAAAGATGTGGGACTAAAGACCAAATAATAATATTAATAAAAGCGTATAAAAACGAACCTACATTATATGCTATTAAAAATCCAAATTATAAACATTTACGCAACAAAGCTTTAAATTAAGAAAATAATGAATTACAAAAAGTACATTTTTTTAGCATGAAATCTGACGTTTGACAGATAGCTATGAAATTAGCACAATTGTTTCTATTCTGAAGATTCTGTCAATCGTCTATCCCATGATGTAAGAAAACAAGGTGTACCATTCCCGAGGATGCACAGTGGTTCTGCTCTTCAACCAATCAGAGTTCAAATGCTAAGAAGTGACATGGCTTCTTCCATACATGCAGCATAGCTGACTAGCTGTCAAATTATAGATATTGATATTGAATATCGTTTAAATATCGTTTGAATATCGTTTATTCATTTAGTTTAGTTTTGTATAATATATTATAGTTTGCAGAAATGCCAGCGTGCTGTGTAAAATATATATCCAGTTATAAAAAATATATACAGGGTGTCTCGATTAACCGGAAAATATTACATGAATAGGTAGAGCGGACTGAACTGAGTCGAAAAGTCCTTTACCATTTTGCAATTTTCGCAATAATCAACGAGATAATAATTGGTAAAAATTACCGAATACGTGCGTCCGCTCGGCCTACTACTGCCAACAGTGTACAGTTGTACACCATGGTGGAAGGATTACATGGTGTGCTCAGATTGTAAGCATAGATAAGGTTAAGGGTTTCCCAGTGCCAAGGGTTGCTCTTTCAATTCCTTATTCTTTCTTTAAATCCCCTCTCTCAGAGTATACGGCTATACGCATGCGCGAAACGAGAGAGAACGAAACGGTTCCAAATTAGAGACCCTCTAATCAGAGTCGCGAAATAACGTCAATAAGGTTAGGTCGGCGATACCATTTTTGAGCAAAAACCAGAAGTAGCGATTAAATATAATACTATTGCACGTATATACGAGCACCATCGCGGTTGCAATGAAAAGACTATGATTGTGATACATTAACACCTAATACATGTGAATCTAAATACAGTTATCAAAAAGAAATTACATTATTATATTTTTTATATTAATACTATATTTCATAAAATTATATTTTCTAAAATGACTGATTGTTCTGCACCAGACTGCAATAATTCTACAAAAAGGGTTATATTATGAAAGTCTTTCTTTGTAATCCTGAAAAAAGAGTAAAATGGGCAGCGAATGTAGGTCGACTTATAAATTAAATTTGACGCCATGACTATTTCCGGTTTTTACTGAAAAATGTCAGCACCAATCAAAATTGGAAACGTTATTTCGCGAATCTGATTAGAGGGTCTCTATTCCAAATGAGTTCGTCCTTTTCTAGATAGAATTACCCCCACTCCTCAAATTTCTGACAATGCGTACTCTAGTACTACTATCTCTATGATTGTAAGCGTCTCTCTCTAAAATTTGCGCTCTCTGTCATTTCTCTGCTTCTTCTTCCGCAGGACTGCCAACTGAGAAAAAATTACGTATTTCGCTTTGTGTACGTTCCACTTAACGTTCGCAACGCTCGCGAGGATCATTTTGTCCTTGTAATCGAATATTAAATAAGGATGAGATGATACATGCGATCGTGGCGAACGTTAAGTGGAACGCACCCTTTGTAGACTCTAATAAGCGATTTCTACTGGGAAAACTAGTGCAACACTGATGCACACTAAGTGCAATTGAATGCAAATTAATTTACATGTTTTTAGTATTAATAATAGTTATTTTCGTGACGTGGGCGTAAAGTGAAACTTTACTCCCGCGAGTTACTACAACGCCCGAGGGCCGACGAAGTCGGCCCGAGGGTCGCTGGCGGTAGCTCAAGGGAGGGAAGTTTTACGCCCGAGTCGCTAACATGATTTTTTGTTATAGTAGGCGGAAAGTACGAAACAATATAACGCGTGAGATGGTGGTGGTGGCGCAACCTGGGGATTTGAAGAGGAAGGGGATTGTCTAAGAATGAGTAAGGATGGGTAGTGGTAAAGTGTTTTTACAACACAAACAATTTTACTCCCAGTAGGCGCGAAAGTCAACTTTACTCCCGCTCAACATGCATAAATTCGCGTACTTTACTCCTACTATGACGAAAATAATTTAACCATTTTAGTTAGATATTCTTTGTTGTCACGATAACCTTATAATGTTAAAAGAATTAAATTATTTATTAACACACTGAAAATATGTGAATTGATTTGCATTTAATTGCACTTCTGTCATCGTTGCATGTACATACATAATGAAAATATTATATATGTATATATATTGAATAAAATATTTTATATTGAAAATATTATATACTGAAGTGTAATGTTATTTATCGAAATATTTATTAGAAGAAAATAAACGGCACATAAACAAAAAAACCAATGGTAGACTAAATTATTTTGATAATATAAAATTGAGCGCTCCATATTTAAAAACAATAATAATAAATGTGAATTAAATTAATTGGACAATTGAGTGCTAAAAATAAACGCGGTCATTCATACGTGTAATTAATAAATGTATTTAATTAAAGACGATCTCTGAAATTATTTTAAGTTGAAAATTTATTAGGATAAGTTCCTGAAGGTTGATCAAATCTATGTTCTTCTCGCTCTACAACGCAACAAGAAATCAACTACGCTCATTGTAAAAGAACTAATAAAAGTGTAATATAGTGTATAAAATATGAAGATTAATATTAAATGCTTTTTACAATAATAATGTACAATAATAATTTAATATGAGTAATAATAAGGGCAATGAGCCAATGACTTCTTATGTTAATATCAAGAAACGCAATGAAGAAATAAATTCTTTAAAAGAGGAAAAAACCAACTGAAAACAGTCTAAGAGGTAGAGAAGGACTGTATCATATTTGTGTACATACATATCGGGCAATGACTCCGTATCGTTTTGTTTATTTATGCCATGTATCTGTTTTTTAATATAAACCATTTCGGATATCAACCTCTTTTTGTAGGAAGGTTCCACATCTAATACTTCCACATTATTCCAATTAAAATTATGATTATTGTCTATTCGATGGTTAGTAACAACTGATGGAGACTTTGATAATTTATTGATATCCGAGATATGTTCATTAAGTCTAGTTTTTAATTGCTTCTTAGTCTGCCCAACATAACTAGCATCACAATCACTACACGATATTTTATATACAACATTACGATTTTGCGTATGTTCCAGTTTGTCCTTACCTCTCTTAATATAGCTTTTAAGTGTATTAGGAATAGTGTACGCGAGTTTGCAGTTGACAGAATTGGCAATAGGTGTAAATTTTTCTGAAATTGATTTTACAAAAGGAACAGTAAAAAACTTTTTGAGACCAACATTATTATTAACGGAATTTGTGTTGTTTAAATGAAATTTTAATCTATTATTAACAGTCGAAAATATAAAATCCAGGGGATATCCATTTTTTAAAAAATTATTAATCGCGTCAATCAAATTGTTCCGTTGAAACCTAGGATGACAATAAAGAATTATCTTATCAACCACCCCATACACTACTCTTCTCTTATGACACAAAGGATGTTGGGAATGAAAATTAAGGTATCTATCCGAAAATGTGGCTTTACGATAGTTATCAAAAATCAATCTATTATCTTCAACTGAAATCAAAGTGTCTAAAAAACTTATTTTATTATCATTACCAACTTCTATGGTAAACTGAATTCTTGTGTGTAAAGAATTAAAACGTTCCAAAATGTAATTAATACTCTCGGCAGGGGCCGCAAGAATAATATCATCTACGTAACGATAGTAAAAGGATGGCTTAACAGATAATGATTTAATTGCAACTTCCTCAAAATCTTGCATAACAATGTCGGCGACCACTGGTGATAATGGTGATCCCATGGGGGTTCCAAAAATTTGTTTATAATGTTTATTGTTAAAAATAAAAACGGTCGAATTTAGAACAAAGCGAAAGGCAATCATAAATTCATCTAATGGAATTTTTGTTGTCTTAGATATAGCATCCCATCTCCTAACAACACTATCAGATGCCAATTCTATAGGAATGTTAGTGAAAAGGGAGACGACATCCAAAGAAACTAATAGAGAATCAGAGTCCATTCTAACATCTTTTAATTTTTTAATCAGATCAACACTGTTTTTAATAAAACTTGGAGATTCACTAATGGATTTACTTATAATTCGGTGTAAATATAGAGATAAATTATATAACGGACTATTAATGGAAGATACTATAATTCTCAGAGGAAAGTCAATTTTGTGAATTTTTGTCAAACCGTATGCCCTAGGAGTGTTGCCATCAGTAATCAATAAATTTTTATACGTGTATTCATCAATATACTTATTATTTTTCCAGCGAACTAATATATCCCGTAAATCATTAGAGAGTTTCTTAGTAGAATCTTTTTTAATAACCTCATAAGTTTTATTATCCGAGAGCATCAATTCCATTTTTTAAATGTAATCAAATTTATTATGAGCTACGGTCACATTTCCTTTGTCAGGAAAAGAACACTTCTGGGTGTTCCTTGATGAATTTATTAGTAGAGGCAATCCAATGAGACAAAAGTTTACTATTAGAGTCGTTTTTTATATTATGGAGTTTTTCAAGAATTGGTAAAGCACTATTTCTCACGAAATTTGCAATATTATTAGGACGACCGTTAATATTACATTCAATGTGCTTTAAAAACTCAATAAAAGTATGTTCACAATTAATTAATAATAATTTAATGTCTTTAATTTTTTAATTTTTTTAACAAAACTGCACAAAACACACGTGTCTAAAAACGTGTGGACTCGGTGGACTTGAGTCGGAGCAAAGCCGTGAGTGAATTGTCGACAGACATCACGGTAGAAAAGGACACCCACTAGTACGTGCGACAAAGATGCGACTAAATTCAGGTTCAGTAACTCTTCGACGTTAAATATTGTTGGCAGCCGTGTGGAACCTGAAGCAGTTTGCTGTGAAAAGGGGCGTGGTTTAGCCGATCTGAGCACACCGTGTAATCCTTCCACCATGGTGTACACTCATGATAGCTCGATGGCGCGCGGACAGCGGAAAGCGGGGACTGCTTGGCAAGCGCGCCGCTGTTTGAGTTACGACGATTGGAGCTCGCGGCGCGCGGCGTTGTCCGCGGCATGGGACGCTTACCAGGCAGTCCCCGCTCTCCGCGGTCCGCGGCTCCGCACGCCATCGAGCTATCATGGGCGTACACTCTTGGCAGTAGTAGGTCGGACGCACGTATTCGCGCGGTAATTTTTACCAATTATTATCTCGTTGACTATTGCGAAAATTGCAAAACGGTAGAGGACTTTTTGACTCAGTTCAGTCTGCTCTACCTATTCATGTAATATTTTTCGATTAGTCTGGGACACCCTGTATATTCGGTTGTTGCTCATAGATTCCGCAATCGTTATAATGATTTTCCCACGAAAAATTTGCCAAATTTATCTAATAACGACTGGATTTGCACGATATCCCGAGGAAATTGTATGTATCTCTCTGAAATGCTGCAAAATGTAGCAAAAATTATAGATGACGAATTTTTAAAATTTCACGGTATTTCTTTCAGTAAAGAAAACAAAATTTTTGATAAAACAGATGTACAATGTACATTTAGTATTTTATTATTATTTTTACATATTTACTTTCATATATTGTTATATTACACGGTTTTCTAGAGCACTATTAATAGTCTGATCTTAGTACAGCGTTTGAATCTCGTGCAACATTTAGGGGCGAAATTTGATTGGCTGCTCCAGTATTCAGTCGCAATTATGAGCAATGGTACACCTTGTTTTCTTACATCATGGTCTACCCGATTACGTTACCATTTTTAATCTTTTGACTGGTGCATGCAAGGAAACAAGCTTGAAATCATGCATAAAAATTATGAACAGAAATCATGGATGTCAGTATGCACCTCTCATCGATCAATGCATGAACGTATTCTAGCATGCATCAGAGCAGGCATGACTGCATGCATCAACGACATATATATCTAGACCAAGCATTCTAACTGCGACGTGAAGACGGAAATTGGCAGAATACGACTGAGAGAGTGCGTTTGGATTCTTACTATCTTATTTTATCTTTCATGGCAAGATGGCCGATGCTGTCAAGACTGTAAGATAGAATGAGATAGTTATAACCTCATTCTATCACACAGAAAAATAATCAGTTTACTATCAATGCTTTGAGTGCTATGTAATGCAAAATTAATAAAATACAATAAATTAAAAAGTGCAATAAATAAATTATTATATTTTTATCTAACATTTGTACTTATATTTTTCATATAAATAACCAATACAAATACAAAAGTATAATATATATATTTTTGTATACCTGTGAAAGTTTGGTCCGTCACCATATTTAATTTTGCAAATGCAACAATTCATTATTAATATTATTTTAACACAAATCAACACTGAAATTGGTACAACCCAGATAACAATTGGTGAGCGCTCATATTCAGGGAATGGAAAGTTACTTTTTAAAAGTAACTAGTTACAGTTACTCGTTACCGAGTAAAAAATGTAACTAGTTACAGTTACAGTTATCGCTTTTTAATAGTAACTCGTTACAGTTACCGTTACTTGAAAAATAACTTTTCGTTACTTTTCCGTTACTTTTTTAAAATCAATTTAAAAATGTACTTTTGCATTTTTTTTTTATTTGTAATACTGACAAATATATAATTTTATTTAAAAAAAAAACAATGTAGAATGGCTCAAATAATAAATTAAATAAAAGTAAAATGAGAAGGGTTACGAGCCAAAAATGAAACAGTTTATTTCCGATAAGAACGACGATGACAATGTAATTAAATGAATAAATATATATTAGAACAATAACATGGATAAAACAAGATAAAAACAAACGACATTTCGACACTTATTGTCATCGTCTTTTAAACTGTTTCGCTTTTGGGTTCGTAGCCCTTCTCATTTTACTATTATTTAATTTATCTTTTAATTTCTTTTAAACACAATTTTGTAATTCTAAAATCTGTAAAATATGCAGCAAACTGAAATATTTGTATGTCCTATGTATTATATAGAAGATAGAAGAGTAAAATAATTACTGAATCATGACAGCCGAATGTCTAAGGGCTTTCAAGTCTTATTGATAAGCGCTATAAATAGCATGTATCCAATCAAACCGTGTTCAATCGTGTGCAAAGTAACGACGAAAGTAACTGTAAATTTCGTTACCGTTACCCAAAAAATGTAACTCGTTACCGTTACAGTTACCAAAAAAAGAAAGTAACGCAGTTACCAGTATAGTTACCAAAAAAGTAACTTGTAACTGTAACTTCGTTACAAGTAACGAGGTACTTCCATTCCCTGCTCATATTACTCTCACGGCATGATTGTCATGAGTTCGTGCAATAACGCATCCATGTTACTCTCACTAAGTGAGAGAAGCACGAGTGCGTGCGTAAAAGGTAGCATTATACAATCATGTGTGAAGGAATATAATTTACATAAAATTCACGTTATCTTCACGCATGATCATCATACGTGCGTGCAAAAACGCATTCATGTTGCGTTCATGCATGCAGTAATAAAAATCGCGCGCTTTCCGCCATCTTATCATACGCCGAGTTGATTATCATTGAATTATTTTGTTAAAATAACAAAATACAATTTTTTTATTAAATGAACAAAATATTGTAAATTTTTTTATTTAACGATACAAATTTATTTGCTTACTTACTATTTGTGGTAAAAATGTAGATTAGGGGAGCCTCCCCCAATGACCTTGACCTTGACATATGTTGTTAAGGTCATGACCCTGAGTGACCTTGAGGAAGTTTTAACCGTCGGACCTAACTCGTTAAAAAGTTATTAATAAAAAAAGTTTCAAAATTAACGTATCATTTCTGCCATATATGTAATATAACAAGTACTATTTTTACACACGCGCGCGCGCACACACACACACACAGACACACACACAATATAACAGACCAAGAATAAATGCAATCAAAATGAATACAAGAGGTACACTTCTTACCATATATGAATCACTATTCTACACCTTTCCCTGTTCAGAAACGTTAAACTTTCCACGCGATGTTACTTTCACTCCCTCCCCCCTGCACAGGGGCACACAACTTCTACGATTGTACTATTGCTGTGATTGTACTGTCGGGGCAGACCTCTGTGACGGTGTGGGTGCGGGGGGGTGGCCGAAGGCCGCCTCCTTGCACCCGCCCGTGTGTGTGTGTGT
>NW_017280542.1:3736-9402 GCF_001594065.2 Cyphomyrmex costatus | reverse complement strand
TTTTTTTTTTCGTGCGCATCCGCATGCGTGAGAGCAATATGGTATTCAAATGAGGACACAACTGTCATGCGCATGACACTCACGCGTGCGGATAATCTTGCACGCGTGAATGCACTGTGAGAGCATTGTGCGCGCATTTTGTTATCTGGGAAGTTATTATAGGTTACCGTATCTATTATAGGTTACCTTATTCTACAATATCTTACAGTCTTGATAGCATCGGCCATCTTGCCGCAAAATAAAATGAGATAGTAAGAATCTAAACGAACTATCTCTCTTAAGGTGCCTTTTCACGAGCTGCTGAAACTGGCCGTTCCAGCAACAAAAAAGGTCACGTGAAAACTATTGTCGCAGAATTGTTACAGTGACAACTTTTTACATGAAATAGGGGTAGAAGCATTAAAATTAAAAATTGAGTGACTGATTTCGTAAATGTTTTTCACGAAAGTGTCATCCACTATGAGTTCTGAAGAACCACTCGATCGTAACGGACGCGTTTTGGATCGAGTCACCGAGTGCTCATTTTTGTATATTTTTCAAAGTGAGTCCACACAACGCGGCAGCACTATCAAATAGCGTCACATAGCGTTTGAACGTTTGACGCTTGTAGTTGAAACTGTTTAAACTACAAAATTTCAGCCGCTAAAATAAGAGTGACAGATCACGACAGATCTGTCGCTTCAATTGCTTATTTTAGCAGCACGTGAAAATGTACCTTCAGTCGTATTCTGCCAACTTCCGGCTTCACTCTCACCACCAAAAAAGCATGAGAATGCTTGGTCTAGATATATATGTCGTTGGCATGCATGCATATCATTTAAAAAAACGAGCATTGTGTGATTCCATTTTAAGACCAATTCTACAACATGCTTTTTGTTTCCTGTTTCTTGCTGTTTGTCGCTGTTTGTCTTCTTTTTTATTAAGAAGGTAAAAGACAAACCGCAAGAAACAGGAAACAAAAAGTACATTGTAGAATTAGTCTAAGGCCATGGCGTACATGTCTTGCCATGGTCTCTATAGCGTTTTCCACTGGGAAAACTGGTGCGCACTGAGTGTAATTATGTTGTTCTACTCTGAAAAGTAGTTTAGTGTTTAATGTTCCACTGATACAAGTATACAACTAGTGCGAAAAAATCGCACTGAGTTCAACTTTTGCTCCACTATCTTTAAAGACAGTGGAAGACTAGTGTAAATTAATTAAAATTGAGGTTGTGTATGCACTTTCAAATATAATCATACGTTGAGGTATGTCATTTAAATTATTTTAATTAATAGTAATGATGTTATTTTTAGTTTTTGCTTATCTTAAAATAGTTGACATTACTACTTTAATATTCAAAACCATTAAACTAATAAAAAAATTAATAAATAATTGAAAACATGTTAAAGCGATTGTAAAATAAGCAAATTAAAAAGTGAAATAAACTATTTAAATTTGTGTACTTTTAATTGAATCATAATTTGCTTTCTGAATCCATTTTTTTATAAGGTTATGAGGTGACAACACAAGATGTGTTCCTCTGAGACTGCACTATTGCTGCACTAGTGCAGTTTGCCAGTTTTTATTGACCTAGTACGGCACTGTTACTGCACCAGTTTTCTCAGTGAAAAACGCTATTAATTCTTTTTAGGCAGACAAAGTTGCCGCTTCAAACAAACTTGTTATTTAAAATTACTAGCATACAGCGCTCTACGCGCACGCCTTTCATGTCTCTTTCATTTAGAGTGCCGTCACATACAGCCCGCAATCCGTAATCCGCACCAAATGTCCGCAAAAGTTAGTATAGGGATTGCGTCCGTAACGTTACATGTATTTTATCTCCTTATGTCCCAATTTTTACTAGTAATGCTTTTTCTAATTTTATCTATTTGACTAAATTTGACGGTTTAAGTAAAGTTTTTGTTATAATCAAGATATATTCTGCAGTTTTCTTATGAAATAAATTAAAAATAATCAATATAACTTGTTAAATAAAAAAATAATGTAAAGCATTACTAGTAAAAACTGGTAACTTTTACGGAATTACGGCTCCATGGGACATAAGGAGATAAAATACACGTAACGTTACGGACGCAATCCTCAGTAACTTTTGCGGACATCCGGTGTGGATTACCGATTGCGGGCTGTATGTGACGACACCCTTATTTTATAAATCGACTAATCACGTAATAGAAAAGAATCAATAATATCTTCGATATAAATCGATCCCAATACATTTCATGGTATACATGGATTTTTTATTAATGATTAATTAATAATAATGAGATTCAATAATTAAAAACAATATAAATTAAATAGGCTACTACGAGTCCAACAATGAGCTAGGATGTAAGATGCTCTTAAATATAAACGAAATGTAATAGTACAACCCGTGTGAAGCTGGCCCCCCAACTAAAGCAAGCGTCCCACTCCGCGACAACGCCGCGCGCCGCGAGCCCCAATCACGGTGATTGTGACTCAGACAGCGGCGCGCTTGCCAGACAGTCCCCGCTCTCCGCGGTCCGCGCGCCATTGAGCTATCACGGGTGTACACTGTTGGCATTAGTAGGCCGGGTGGACGCACGTATTCGGTAATTTTTACCAATTATTATCTCGTTAACTGTTACGAAAATTGCAAAGCGGTAGAGGACTCTTCGATTCAGTTCAGTCCGCTCTACCTGTTCGGGTAATTTTTGACACTCTTTCTGGGACACTCTGTATCTATAGGTCTCTTCCCCTTTTGTCCATAGTCTATATTCTCGAATCAGATTGTTTTTCGGAATTCTAGTTGATTGATCCACAGAATCCTACCTTCAGTCAGATATTAAAGCGTCTTTTCGTTTTGATACCACAGTACCGTTTGGTTAGGAGTGTTTCGGGCTGTGACGTCACAAACAGATACCATTATCGAAAATGACATTTCACTGCCACTATGGAAACACGAATAGTTCTTAGTATAATTCTGGCGGTAAATATAGATCAGAAAACAAAGTTAGTCTTAACGATACAATTATTTGAAGGAGACACCTTTGATGATGACATTTACCATAGCATGTAGTAACTCGGCGGCAGCGTGTAATGTTGCTATTTCAAAAGAGGATATATCCTCTGTATACAACAGCATTTTAGGTTAGGACATTTATGCGGCGAAGAATGGGTCCAGTATTATTTGGATTTTGATTTTCTCTAGCTATTTCGGTAAGAAACACAGAAAATTCTATGTGATACTTCCGACATTTGGATATTACCAGAATCATCCTGGCTGCGTTCCGTTATTCACTGCAAGTACTGAAAACCTGTAGTATACGTAACGCGAACTATAAATTTTCAGTACTTGCAGTGAATAACGGAACATAGCTCCTGACACAGCATAAGCTGGGAGCTTATTATGGTTCTTGTGACAAAAGTGAAGATTTAAAAAATGAGCAAATTCACTAGGTGTTAACCAATGAGTTATAAATATTCTAGTAAATTCAATCACTTTTGTAATTTTCACTCCGTCATAAGAACCGTAATAAACTCCCTGATCAAGGTTTGAGATTATGTTGTTCATCACTATTTGCAGCGGTGGATTCTTTCCCGCTCAAACAGGTAACCGCAAACATGCAAACGACCTCCCCGGTTTGGTTGGATGTTTGGGTCCTACCACGCTAACGCGTTAGCATCGGTGACGTCACAACCACGAACGAAAATAGCCGTGGTTACGTCTGGTTGGTCGTGGTTGGATAACGAAAATACGCCTTTAGAAACAAATATCTACTGATATATTCTGATGTATAGGACCTACAATTTAAAGCCGAATCCGAACAGCGCTGATGATCATAGATCTTTTGATCACCAGGTGGAACTATTTTTTGGCTCATTAAACGCGAAAAATCGCGTTTGGGCGCACGTGAGATTGAACTCGGGTCTACAGATAGGGGGCATAGGAGGAAAGACGCAAGTGACACCGCTCTTGTGGTTTTATCGCTTCGAGACGCGTGCCACAATTCAGAGATGCTCCAGATCGCTGATGTGGGTCAACGTCGGCGTGTGACACTATTACCGGTCTGTGACAGTGCCTTTGTCGATCCCTTTTTTAGGTCAAGGAACTTAATCCTTTTGACCAGGGATCGGACCATGCGACTTCGTGGAACGAGGAATGAGCCAGGGAATTGTTCCAAATAAACTACAGCCATTTATAAATTATAATAGAACAAGAAAATTTAAAGGACCGACGTTCGTACCGCTCACGAAAAAAATCACAGAATAACAAGAGGAACTTCTTTTTTGAAATAGAACCTTTGCTTTCAGATTAAAAATTAAAGATGTGGCAAAAAAATACAGTATCTCAGGTTATGTATCAAAAATAAAAAATCAAAAAAATCGTATCGTTACCTTTACAAAATCTGTGCATTATAAACAGTTAAAACAGTATGTAAGATGAGACGCCCAAAATGGATCTGCATGCAGTTCAAATTTGTCATTTTAATCAAAATTAGGTTAGAATAACAAAACTTGCACTAGATGTGTAAATTCTAATTAAAAGATTCTATTAAATTTTTTATTTTTAACTTTATGTACAAAAAATCTAATTCTGATATATAACGTACTTATGTTTAAATGTTGTTTACACTGATGATGACCCGATAAGGGTAGAAACGTTTGTGAAATTTATATTTTTTATCACGCGAACGCGTGACAAAAAATATGAATAGCTAGTGGAGGTATACTGTTTATAGCGCGAGACGGGCGCAAATACGCACTCGCTTCGGTCGTGCTTTCGCGCCCTTTGCGCCATAACACTAGTCCCCACGCGTTACACAATGTACTATTTCATCATGCGTGCACGTAATGTGCCCTATGCCGCAACGCTTCGCTCGTGCGCTCGCGCCCGTCGCACAATAAACAACTAACCCCCACTTGTTACACAATATATTATTACCCGTGTGAAGCTGGCCCCCCAAGTATTGAAAAAATTAAGTTTCTCTAGCTCATTCGATTGCTCATCGTTTGCACATTTATGCACACTTTGATTTTTCGATTGCACACCTTTAGATTAAAAGATATTTAAAAAACAATTTTGGGGGGCTAACTTCACACTAGCCCCCCAACATTGAGCAAATGGGTTCTCAATCGATAGATTTCCGTTTGCACATTCAGAAACACATCAATTTTTCGTTTGCACATCTCAGTAGATATAGTAGGCCGGTTCTAATCCACTATGTGTTAGTGCGTGTATGTGTATGTGTGTGTGTCTGTGTGAGGGGGCAGGGAGGGGGAAGTGCACACGGATACAGAGCCGCCACCAGGTGGCGTTGGTGTCGCGCCGGGCCCTAGAAGAAAGGGGGGGAGGGTAGTACGTCACAGGGGGAGGGGTCTGCGGGAAGGGGGACTTTGTTCCTTCTTTCCTCCCACCTATTGTCTCTCGTATCTATTGCGCTCTCTTTCTAACCCGTAGTCCTCTCTCTCTCCCACTCACTACAGTTCTGTACTTATACTATTGCGCTCTCTTTCTAACCCGTAGTTCTCTCTCTCTCCCACCCATTGCAGTCCTGTACTTACACTATTGCGCTCTCTTTCTAACCCGTTGCACATCTCTCTCTCTCCCGCCCATTGCAGTTCTATACTTACCCTATTGCGCTCTCTTTCTAATCCATTGTCCTCTCTCTTTCCCACCCATTGCAGTCCTGTACTTACACTATTG
>NW_017280542.1:0-238 GCF_001594065.2 Cyphomyrmex costatus | reverse complement strand
TACGCCACCCAATGAGTACCTGATCCCTCGGCATTATCCAAATTTACGATACCGCTCTCGTTTCGATACACTCCCTTTGTCGGTAACGCAGTACGCATAAAAATACCTCTAAAATATGGAATACGCGAAAATACGTTTCGCTAGTTGTTGTAGTTGTACGTTGGTAGTTACACCATTTGGCATTTTTGGCAATTGTTTGACGTTTTTTTTTTCCAATCTTTTTAATTTTTTTCCTTGA
>NW_017280541.1:0-1323 GCF_001594065.2 Cyphomyrmex costatus | reverse complement strand
AGCTCAACAGTTTATTCGATTCGTGAATAGCAATGTATTACTGGCATATTGTGCTTTACTTCATTCAAATGACTATTACAACATTCTTTGTGCTTTAACTGGTTTGACTAAAATCTTGCTTACAGCAGAAAATGTAGAACAAAGAGAAATATTTGTCATAATCTTAAAAGAAGCTAGAGCATTTGATAAAATAGAAGCTCTTCAATATGATAAAGATGAACGACTATATAAACAATCTGTTTCTATAGTAAAACTGTGTTCTTTTCAAAAGGTATTTATTTTGTTATATATGATCGTTTATAACAAAAATATTTTATAAGGAGAAGTCTTATTTTTTCATGGACAGCTTCGTATTTTATCTAAATAAAATGATTTGTATATAATAAATAAAATTACAATCTTATCTATACTAAGTTGATTGTTGGTAATCATAATATTAATTAAATAAGAATACCCCGTTTTTTCAATGTTCTTCAAAAATGGAAAGTTATAGTTATTTTTTACAACGCCTTGTATACATATTTCAAATTTAAATTTAAATTCCTTGCAAGTTTGTTTATATCATACATAAATTATATTTAAATTTATGATATAGTTATACACATCCGAAGATCAATTGTTAAAAAGTAATATTGGAATAGATGAAGTACGGCCGAATTTATCAACAGAAACTGCTGTTGCACCCACACCTGCAATTCCGTTACAGGCATTTCAGTTTTATAAAACATTGTTACTTAGACCAGAAGTAAATCATTATTCATTAGAAGTTATATTACCACTTATTTTTAAGCACTTGGATGGTGACGAGTATGTATAAATAATATGTCGATTCAAATAAGCTTCTCCGTGTATTTTTGATGCATATCATTTAGATAAAATATAACATAAAATAAGATAAAATATATTTCTTTATTTTTATTTAGTCCTCCTTCGCTACTTGAAGCAATGAATTTATTAACTGAGATTATTGAGAGTGAATATATAAAAATGCAATATATTATAAAACATGGAGCAATACAAAAATTAGTGAAGCAACTCAAGTCTACATCGTCTTTTGTTGTGAAACATGCATCTGTGATTCTTTTAGAGAAAATAATCACAGCTTCTCCTTATGCCCGTGATCTTGCTCTTGAACATAATGCTCTACCTATTTTGATCGGTTTGATCAAACCTGATACACCTGTAAGTGCCCAGTATTTAACAAAAATCATTTATTATACTTTTTTAATTTTTAATACTGTCATTATCACCATCCCTGAGAAAAAATATTTCTGTCCATTTGTCTAGAATAAGTATTTATGGTTTAAATCCGCATTATACCAA
>NW_017280540.1:55035-56317 GCF_001594065.2 Cyphomyrmex costatus | reverse complement strand
GATGTGCACCACGAGGATTTTGCACATAATGTGTGTATGTGTGTGTGTGTGTGTGTGTATGTGTTTCAGCAGAAATAAAGACATTACATTTTGCTACTCCTGTGTTATTTAATGACAACAAATCCGCTTTGCGTGCGTTCTCACACAATGATGTGCATACTCCGATCGAGGAACCTCCTCGTGGTGCACATCGAATAACGCGAATGCTCCCGATATTTATTCCAAATCTTGAAGAAAAGTAAGGTCCACTCTGGAACCTGACATCTCAGCATCAAGTCAAGCTAGAACAATTTTTTTATGCCATTTTAAAAGAGATGTACTCGGCTTCAAAATTGATTTCGTGACATTTTTCGTCTCGTCGTTGCTTTGCTATTGGAAGGCTGCAATATCTTAACATTTTCAAGATTCCAACACTCTATTTTTTGTTTTCACGAAAAAAACAGTTTAATGGGACGAAAATTTCACTTAATCCATTTTAAAGAAGAGGCTCTATCTTATAAACGGTCTAAAGGACAATGTTCCGCGATTCCCGGAAATCGAAATATTAGTCTCTCAAAATCGACAAAAATTGCAGGTTTTTAAATTGCTCCCCTAATTTTTTTACGTAATGTATTCACTTATTTTTTCACAAATATTATATAATTCATTTAATTTACATTTTAATAACTTTATCAACTAAAATTTACATAAAATATTAATAAAATATATATTATATAGTATTTCAAAAAACTGTATAATCGTAAATAGTAATGAATTCTAGTTATAATATAATTATTTTGTGCTGTCGCGGTCGGGGTAAAATTTCTTCACGTGAATTGTTTTCGATTTAATAAAAACATATTCATTAATATAATCAAAGTACACTGTTTTTAGTTTTACAGCGCAGCTTTGGCCTTCATGATGGTTTTAATGCAGGTATACGATCCAAATCTTCTATATCTAATACATGACATAAATGCTTTGATTATAAATTAATATCAATATATATAATTAAATGCATTTTCATTAACCCTCCATGCTCAATCTTCAAAAAATTACAGTCTACAATTTGATTTGGTTAAAAATGAAATTGTAGCGTTGAAGGCAAAAATTTAATTTTAACATTAAAAAAATTGTAAACTTAGTTACTTCGTAAAATATGTTATTTAAAAAAATATAACTTTTGAATTTATAAAATTTTTTAATTTGAAGTTTGGTTCAGTCTAATACTCCTAAATTTACATTATGCTCTGTTCATTTTGATCCATAGTGACCATAAAGGGTTAAACTATATAGAATTTCT
>NW_017280540.1:48833-52749 GCF_001594065.2 Cyphomyrmex costatus | reverse complement strand
GTAAGAGTCATACAAAATAAATTTTTAAAACGATAGATAAAACATAACTGTCATATATAATGAAATATCATCTTACATAATTCTGAATTATACATTAATAAAAAAAAAACAAAAATAATTACAAAATTCCATATACTACTTAACGTTTCGGCTCTCGGATTGAGCCAGATGTTACTTCCTCAGAAGTAACATCATGATAATTAAAAGTTATTAGTTAATTGGAAAAATCTAATGTGAACATCTCCATGTCTTATTGTTGACCAAGCGATTGATAGATCGAATGAAAAAACAAGCTAATAAGTAAAATAAATTAACAAACGATTAGTAAATCTCATTCTACGTATAAATTGTGTTAAAATTATAAAACCGTCTAACCTTTAGAGATGGACATCATTATTTTATCCCCACAAAAACTTAAAAAATGTATATCAATAAAAATCAGATCGTCAATATATAAAAATTATAAAAACTGATTATACTGTTGTTACAGATTTCACAGAAAATTCATATACTAAATCATCTGACAAACATAATTAAAACATGTTATCACAATGAATGCTCGATGACAACTGACACAGACTACAAAACGACAAATTTAAACTTTGTTTATGATGGGATAATATGCATAATGGAGACCTTCTGTGTCCATTATGCATATTATCTTCCTGGCTTACGGTACCATTTATACCGTTTCATACAGACAAATTTAAGAGATTTAATGGTAAGGACATTAGGGTTTCCTTCCGCAGTCCAAATAAGATGAGGAAGTACATTAAAGTGCAGAAAGATATACGCCCAAAAAACTCGAAGAACAATGTTGTATATAAAATCTCTTGCGGAGATTGTGATGCGTCTTACGTTGAACAGACGAGTAGACAACTTAAAACTAGAATCGCAGAACATAGGAATCACATTCGACATAACACGTCTACATGTTGTTATCACTGACCACAGGTTGCAACATGACCATGAATTTTGTTGGGATGATGTTGAGATATTAGACGAAGAACCGTGCTATAGAAAACGTATAATTTCGGAAATGATCAATATAAAAAGACAAAATAACAGTTTGAATTTACAAACGGACACAGAAGGTCTCCATTATGCATATTATCCCATCATAAACAAAGTTTAACTTTGTCGTTTTGTAGTCTGTGTCAGTTGTCATCGAGCATTCATTGTGATAACATGTATTAATTATATTTGTCAGATGATTTATTATATGAATTTTCTGTGTAATCTGTAACAATAGTATAATCAGTTTTTATAATTTTTATATATTGACGATCTGATTTTTATTGATATACATTTTTTAAGTTTTTGTGGGGATAAAATAATGATGTCCATCTCTAAAGGTTAGACAGTTTTATAATTTTAACACAATTTATACGTAGAATGAGATTTACTAATCGTTTGTTAATTTATTTTACTTATTAGCTTGTTTTTTCATTTGATCTATCAATCGCTTGGTCAACAATAAGACATTGTTGTACCTCTCGGTGCAACAAGATATTAATTTGGGATTCGATCCGCGCAAAGGGTTGGAACCCACGAGGAAAACAAGGAAAGTGGTCAAGGTCGTAGAACAAACACACACTGCACCACACTTTTATTAAAATAACCCCTTTTTATTTATTATAACTGTTACGTCCGGCGCTCTATTTTCTCGGCTCAATTTTCGCCCCTGAATCTTCCATCTCGCTCACGCTCATTATTATCGCGCCGTACGTTTCGCCTGCCCACCTGATTAACTCCGATTAGCGCCGCACTTACGCGAGGGCACCACCTCCCGGGCGCCTCGCGCCAATTAATAAACTATCAATAAGTCAGGATTAATTAACGCCACGATACAATTCAAAGCACGAAGATGCCGACCGGCGCCTCCGGCGCAAAGCTATGCCGCGCTATCGTACCTAAATCGGCCTTTCCTGCCGAAATCACTAATTAACAGGCTGGCGAGACAAGAATACGAGTTTACTGCGCATCGCGCGAAACTCGCTGATCCGCGTTGACAGATAGGACGAAAACCTTTCTGGAAAAACTAAAGTTCGGTATGCGGCATTATCACGGCGCCTCCGCGCTCGCCAGCGGAAATCCGACTCGGCACAACGTTTTGCATAAATTCGAACTAAAATAATACCAAGTATCAGAGCAATGCACTCATCCAGTGCCGAGATATTAAATATTCACAAAAGTGATTTATGACCCATTTTTGGGGGAAAGTTCGGCGTTTCCACACGCCGCGGCCACCAAGCTGGTCCTATATAGTCGAGCGAAACCGAGCGCTCTCGTTCATTATTGTTCCATTTTCGGCACCGCTATAAGGTGTCTCGCGCACGGAATTTCCGATTCATTCATTTATTATTCTATTTTTCGACAGTAATACGAGAAGTTATCACGAGCGAATCTAGCCGTCTTTAAAGTCATATACGATAAGGTGATATTCAAGCAGCATAACTCGATCGCGAGATACTCCGAAGGTACGCTACTAAGAGCCGAGAGTTGTAACCACACGAGCGTAAGTGTAATAATTAATTAGTTACTCAAATAGTGCGTGCTTCGTCGCGTTCGACATATTCTTGTTTCTTTCAACGATTTCGCGCTTGTATAGCGCGTAGTGTAATTCTATCAGATATTCAACTCGAAGCAAGCAACTAATTAATTTCTTACTATTAAATTAGTTTCTCTTATCCGGATAATTAACTAATTCATAGATTGTCGGTCTCTTTCTCTAGTTATTCTTTGTTCTTCCCTTTTTGGTCTATTCGCGAGTTACATTAATAAATTTATACACATAGTTCAGTGAACAATAGTGAACCATCGTCTTTTTTTTTACTGCTCCTTTCATTTCATTTTATTTTATTTTATTTTTCTTGTTGTGTGTATGCGCGAATGTGGGTGCGTGATCGAGTGAGTGCGAATCCGTCCCCCCAGTGAGTAGTATTCCCCTCAACGATTTGGAATCAAGGGAACTGTGCGCCTCCCCACGTGGCAGCCTTTTCCTCGCCCCCTTTTTTTTTGTCTTTGCTACTCACTGGCCGCCGCGATCAGGAATTCGTCCGCTGTATTCGCGGATTCCTTTTGATGGAATCTCGCGCAACAAATAGCGTCGCAGTTATTTCACGTGATATTCGTGTGGTCGTTTCGGAAAACGAGAGGAGACGTTCGCCGCGGTACCTCTCCCCCAGTGAGTAGCATCTCTCCTCCTCTCAACGATTTGAAAGCAAACGGTGTTTGAGCGCTGCCACATTCAGTTGCTCGATTCCGTGCCCCTCTTTTTTTTTATGCTGCTCGCTGGTCGCCGCGATCGAAGAAACCGCGAATCATAGAGTATAATTCGCGCCCATCGCGGATCGCTAGTCGAGATTCCGCCCGGCGACGACGTCGCGCGGATCTTCGCATTATTGTTGCGCCCCCTCCTTGCGAATAATCGTTTTTGTCCTTTTCTTTTAAATTACATCATGAGCACGGTAAGATTGCTCCCCCGGTGAGTAGCATCTCTCCTCCCCTCAACGATTGGAAAGCAAACGGAGTTTGAGCGCTGCCACATTCAGTAGCTCGATTCCGTGCCCCTCTTTTTTTTTATGCTGCTCACTGGTCGCCGCGATTAGAAGTCCTGTATTTTTACTTTAGTTCTCGCGCTATGATTAAAACATACGCGTTACGAATTCCTCTTATCATCGGAATGAGAGACGACGTGCGTTTCCGCTCGGCCCACGGTCGCTCTTCATCTCCCGATCGACTCCGTCGCTGAATTCATTATTCTATACCTATAGGCTATATCTCGAATTCCGGGAAAGGGTCGAGCCCGATCTCAAATCTCGAGACCATCCGTGCTCACAATGCGCACAACGATCCCGCACGCCCGCGTTCGGAACTTCGCGAATGACAAACGCACGAAAACCCGGACGTAACA
>NW_017280540.1:45491-45999 GCF_001594065.2 Cyphomyrmex costatus | reverse complement strand
ACAATTTATCTAAAATATCCGCGTATGCCTGATCAAGACCTTCTGTGTCAGTTTTTAAATTCAGACCATTATTTTGAGATTTAATATAAAGCATTTCCGATATTAAACGCTTATGGTAAAAATTTTCACTATCCAAAATTTTCATATTATTCCATTCAAAATCATGATTATGCTGCAACCTATGGTCATTTTCTCCACATCCATTATCTTCGATATTTTTACCTCTAGTTGGTGCACAGGAACATTTTGTCGTTCAACAAGAATACTTGCATTCTAACTCGGAGTAAATAGAGTAGTGATTTATTATTATTTCGTCGCTGAAGATGGTCTAAATGCAGACCGAAACGTTCGACGGGGCATCTTAATGTTAATTTGTAAGATTATTAAAAAATTTTTTTCGCATTGTTAACTGCGTTTGACTCTTAATAGCCTTTAATTTATGTTTTATTTATTTGTTTTTAACAATAAAGAGTCCATAACTAGTTTATATAATTTTATTAAGAATTTT
>NW_017280540.1:39017-43270 GCF_001594065.2 Cyphomyrmex costatus | reverse complement strand
CTAGAGATCCTATATGGAGAGATGGGCCAATGTCCGGCATGATGTTGTGAAACCGGAAATCACATGATCTTGGAAATGCGCGCTAATATATCAACGCCAATTTCGAAACATCACGTAACACTACTTGTTTATTATAACTTTGTTAACTCAAAGTTGTAATGAATAATTATTAGAGAAAGTTTATTTTTCGTAAATATAGAATTGTGGATAAAACAGACAAAATAGACAAAAACGTGCAAAACGTATTAAATTCGAATAAAAAAGTTGCTTTCCATTTACACACAGTGATACGAAATCTGAAGTGATATGAATATTTTATATTTAAACAATGACTTTACTACTTATTTATTTGGTGAAAACTTATCGCATAATAACACAGATTTCTAACCTCATATTTAATGTGAGTTAACAAGATTTAATAAATCATACGATCTCGAGTTTGTGCAGATTGTTGGCAAAAAGTCAATTGCCAGAATGAAAAAAAAAAACAATTTTAGGTTAATTTACATATAAAATGTATGTATGTATTTATAAATGAATTTTTATATATATTTATATATATATATTTTTTCCAAAAGTTCTAGTGATACATTTTTGATGATTTTAAACTTACTTACTGTAAAAGAGACTCGTCTAAGTTAATTTTTGTCTCTGACAATACTTCTTATAATCATAAGCAGACGACGCTCCTCTCACTCTCACATTCGCTTCTTTCACTTTCACATCCGGTTTCACAACATCATGGCAGAGCCAATCACGGATCAGTCGGCATTGGCCCATCTCTCCATATAGGATCTCTAAGGTAGCGCCCTTTACAGAAGGGGGGGGCGTAGCAAAGCGAGCGAAAATACAAAAATGAAAACGTGCATAGCGCGTACTTTTTTCGGAATTTCATTACACAACTCCACATCCATTATCTTCGATATTTTTACCTCTAGTTGGTGCACAGGAACATTTTGTCGTTCAACAAGAATACTTGCATTCTAACTCGGAGTAAATGGAGTAGTGATTTATTATTATTTCGTCGCTGAAGATGGTCAAATTGCAGACCGAAACGTTCGACGGGGCATCTTAATGTTAATTTGTAAGATTATTAAAAAATTTTTTTCGCATTGTTAACTGCGTTTGACTCTTAATAGCCTTTAATTTATGTTTTATTTATTTGTTTTTAACAATAAAGAGTCCATAACTAGTTTATATAATTTTATTAAGAATTTTTATTTATAATTACAATTGGCTTTCAACGTATATATGTAATCAGACTTTTCACTATAATATTAATTTAATTTATACAAGCTTTCATTGTCATTATTTTATTATTTATTATTTGATTATAAAGTGTTCTAGGTAACACAATGACTATGTAATATTAGAGTTCTTTGAAAAGGATCCAAATCTAGAATCGAAACGTAAGGAAAAATTGTACAATTTATAATAAAGTTATCGTATCAGCACACACCAACATCTTGTCTATATGACTCGACAAGGCAATTCTCACTTCCTCAGATTTTTATCACACGAGTCAACTGGTATCATCTTTCATTATATTTATAATTTATTTATATATAGCTCGTGTTTGTTCCAAACACTTTGATCCTTCGCAATATAAGGATACTTCGTGGTTACGTAAGATATTGCCTATTTATAGCCCTGTGAAAAGTAGGAAACTAAAACCAAATGCAATTCCAATGGAATTTGTAGAGGAGGCTGAGGAAATTGTGGAGAATGATTGGGGTATTTACATAAATTTGGCACTAAAGTCATTGATTCATTTTTAAAGAATACTGTGAGTAGTGTGAGTGTGTTCTACATAATAACATATGAATATGTTTATAGAAACAGATGTTGAGACACATTGTACACAAGTTGCTACAGATTGTGTTACATTGAGCTCTATGAGTCCAGTTGCGTCGAGGTCAGAGAGTTTTGTTGCATCATCGTACTCTACAAGTGAAATGGCATTATGTTCTTCGAGTCCAATTGCATTGAGCTCAGTGAGTTCTGTCGTATCGTGCTCTAGAAACGATGATAATTTTGGTATGTTTTTTTCTTATGTTTTATATATATATTTTTCTTTTTTTTTTTAGTTTTATATTATTTAGCTACATTTTGATTAAAGTTTCAAAACATTCCAAAAATTACATATTTTATAATAATCAATAATGTTGTAATTCAAAGGACCCCGCCATTTCCTTATGGAAATTGGGTTTCGGTCAAAGTCGCTGGATTTGGAGTATGTGATAGTTCTCAACATCCTGATCAAAAGTGTCAATGGGCACCAAGTCCGAAAATCGACTTATCTCGACTTACGAAGGTCGCAAGTATGCGCAATTTAGTATTTTGGCGGAAAACCGTGGTAAAAATAGTTAGCTGAGTTCAATTGAATTAACTTGGAGTTTTTGCGTTAAGATCGATATGCATGTGACCCAGAACCGTGCACATTGATCTCCAGGATTCCCACGCACCACCCGATACCCCAGGTGCTCCATATGCCACAGGTCGCCGATGACGGGGCGGTCCAAGACTTTCTGTATCTACGAATTTTGATATCTATTTCTTGCGATCATTGTGTATATGTAGTGCAAGGACTCGAGAATGATCCTTGCATAATTCGGTGCCTCAAGTGCATCAGGATTTCCATGCATCGTCCAATGCCTCAGGTACCTCAGGTCGCCGATGATGTGGTTCCTCGGAAGCGTTGTACATCTTTGATGTTTACATTTGGCGATTTTTACATACGCATTTCATGGACTGAATGATGCTCCTCAAAGGTCTCTATATACCACCCAGTGTCTCGGACGCTTCAAATTGACGCTATTGGGGTTCTTTAGGGGTGCTCTGCGGTTACGGTTCTAGTACGTGTAAAACAAATGTGCACATTTCTTTCGTGAAAGACAGTTAGGACGCGTGTAAGAGCGTACGTACATTTGTACACGTGTTTTTTTTTAATAAACGAGATATTTAGTTTGGCCGTCGACATTAGCATTACCCGATAGGTCTACGGCTTGGTATGGGACCTGCTTACGACCGCTTACGACCGGCTTACGACCGCTTACGACCTGCTTACGACCGGCTTACGACCTATTACGACCTGCTTACGACCGGCTTACGACCGCTTACGACCTGCTTACGACCGGCTTACGACATATTACGACCTGCTTACGACCGCTTACGACCGGCTTACGACCGCTTACGACCGCTTACGAAGTAAGTATCAGAAGTACCGGCACTCGATGAGCACATTCGGCCGTGTACCCTCGTTAATCGCATGCTCGGAACTCAATATCAGAGTACACGACACCTGCTCGATCGAATACATTCATGGCACGCTGAATCTGGGTGCCTGGATCTTTATGATGACGGCCGGCACTTTCCGGTAGGGTGCAGTAGCGTAATCATGAATTTCGAGCGCGATGTACCAAATGAGGACGTGCCTACTACTCTCCGTGTACCTATAAAGCATCTGAGGTTTCTGGGGTATTGGGCGGTGCGTGAAAATCCTAGAGATCAATGTGCATGGCTCTGGGTCACATGCATATCCATCTTAACACAGAAAATCTAAATTAATTCAGTTGAACTCAGCTAACTATTTTTACCACGGTTTTCCGCCAAAATACTGAATTGCGCATACTTGCGACCTTCGTAAGTCGAGATAAGTCGATTTTCGGACTTGGTGCCCATTGACACTTTTGATCAGGATGTTGAGAACTATCACATACTCCAAATCCAGCGACTTTGACCGAAACCCAATTTCCATAAGGAAATGGCGGGGTCCTTTATGCTTTCCATGCAAATGTATTTTATATACATAAGTACTTCAAATGGATAAATATCAGGAGACGCGGTAGCGTCTCCGGCCATGTTCAAAAAAACTGTGAACGCTACAAGTCTCTTATCCCGAGCCACCAAAGTCCATTTTTGGGAGGTGCATAACTATTAAAATATAAAAAATTTTGAATCGAACGTCATATGTCCTGAAAGGCGGCATCGCCACGAGTAATTTGAGCCAAAAAAATTTTAAATCGGTCAAGCCGTTCTGGAGATATAAGCGGTCAAAAAGTGGTGATTTTAATGAAAAATTAAGAAACGTCTCCTTCTCCTCCTCCTCCTCCTCCTCCTTCTTCTTCTTCTCTGTCCGCATTTTTAAACTTTTCAACATCCTCTCTCACCTTTCACTCGCACCTCCACCATCTTTGGCCCACCGGACCTCCTCCACTCGCCGCTCCCTCTCCCCCCACCAACAACCCCCGCCA
>NW_017280540.1:34515-36033 GCF_001594065.2 Cyphomyrmex costatus | reverse complement strand
ATTATTATTATTTTAAACATTAATTTTTTAATATTGTGAATATACCTAATTGTAATAATTAATTTTCTAATATGTTTTTCTATCGTAAAGGTTCATCGCAAGTTTCTTATGACAATGCTAAAATACAGCGGCTGATACAGGAAAATGCAGAGTTACTTTTGAAAAACAAAGTTCTTCAACAACTAGCTCAGAAGAATAAACTTTTTAAAAAAGAGATGAAGAAAAAGTTTCAAGATATGCTAAGCCCTTTTTTCACGCCAGGACAAATCAAGATGATCTTGAATCCTACGCAAAAAATGACTCATTGGTCTTCGGAAGATATTACAGCTGCAATATCCTTAAGGAGTGTAAGTCCAAAAGCTTACAGATATTTGAGGAAAACGAAAAAAATTCCTCTTCCGGCACTGTCAACTCTTCGGAGATGGGTAGCTAATTTTAACATTGACGAAGGTATTCTGAAAGACGTATTGCAAATAATGAAATATAAAAATCAAAGTATGACAGATATGGAGAAAGTAACGATGATCTGTTTCGATGAAGTTTATTTATCAAACCAAATAGCTATTGAAAGAAAACAAGAGAGAGTAATTGGACCTCATAAAAAATGCCAGATCGTTGTGGCTTGAGGTTTGTTTAAAAAGTGGAAACAGCCTATCTTTTATTCTTTCGATCAAGATCTTACGGAAGAAATATTATTAGAAATAATCACTTAATTACATAACAGTGGCTATACGGTCTTTGCAATGACCTGTGATATGGGAACATCAAATTACAATTTATTAAAAAAATTGGATTGTATTGATGAACAGTGGTGTTACATTTCGAGAGGTTGTCCATTGCCAAGGGAAGAATTTCAGAAAGCAATTAAATTTGTTTTAGAATCAACTTTTTTTGTTTTTGATAACAAGACATATAGACAGTATTTTGGCACACCCATGGGTTCACCTTTGTCACCTATTATCGCTGATTTGGTGATGAGGAGATTGGAGACTGTGACCTTGCCACCATTCAGAGGTGACCTTCTTTTTTATTTTAGATATGTGGATGACGTTTGTATGGCAATCTTACCGGAGAAAATAGATACTCTTTTTCAAGCTTTTAATTCTTTTCATCCTCGACTTCAGTTCACACTGGAAATAGGAGGAGATAAGTTGAATTTTTTAGATACCACTATTTCTAAAATTAATAATACATTTATTTTTGATTGGTACCGCAAACCCACCTTTTCTGGTAGATTCTTAAATTTTCTCTCCAATCATCCTATATCTCAAAAGAGGGGTGTTGTGTTTTCTTTGGTTGACAGAGCTTTTTTACTCTCTGATTTTGGATTTCATAAAAGAAATCTAACTCTTATCATTGACATTTTACTGGATAATGATTATCCTTTGGATTTTATCTTTGATTCTGTCAACCTCAGAATAAAGCATCTATTAAAGAACCATAAAGATCACGCTCGTACACAGATTGATAATAATAATAATGCATGTCCATCTTGGCTTACGGTGCCTTTCATTCCGA
>NW_017280540.1:24444-32291 GCF_001594065.2 Cyphomyrmex costatus | reverse complement strand
TTTTTTTTTACCTTCAATTACACTAACTTCACTATAGTTCTCCCCCAGTGAGTAGCCATTCCCCTCAACGATTTGAAAGCAAGCGGAGTTTGAGCGCTGCCACATTCAGTAGCTCGATTCCGTGCCCCCTTTTTTTTTATTCGCTACTCGCTGGTCGCCGCGATTAGAAGCCGCGTATTCTTACTTTAATTCTCGCGCTATTAACATTCCTCGCGACGTAAGAATCGCTTCGTTCTACTTTCTTACTTTTAATTACATTATCTTCAATATAGTTCTCCCCCAGTGAGTAGCAATTCCCCTCAACGATTTGAAAGCAAGCGGAGTTTGAGCGCTGCCACATTCAGTAGCTCGATTCCGTGCCCCCTTTTTTTTTCTCGCTACTCGCTGGTCGCCGCGATTAGAAGTCGCGTATTCTTACTTTAGTTCTCGCGCTATGATTAAAACATACGCGTTACGAATTTCTCTTATCATCGGAATGAGAGACGACGTGCGTTTCCGCTCGGCCCACGGTCGCTCTTCATCTCCCGATCGACTCCGTCGCTGAATTCATTACTCTATACATATAGTCTATATTTCGAATTCCGGGAAAAGCTCGAGCCCGATCTCAAATCTCGAGACCATCCGTGCTCCCAATGCACACTACGATCCCACACGCCGCGTTCGGAACTTCGCGAATAACAAACTCACGAAAACCCGGACGTAACAGTAATTAACATCTGTTTTTTAATCGTTACATGTATGTAAATTTTATAAGTTCATTTTAGAATATATGTATTAATTTGTTTGTTAATTTACTTTTCGTTTGACTCTTACAATGCCATTTCCATGTTTATAATGTTTATACATTTAATTTTAGCGATAGTGTAATTACATTGTAGATATTCATGAGAACGTTTTATATTCATAATTAACCTTATTTTATAACAACTATAATTATTAATTATAAGCGTTATTAATTGTTTTATAATAATATATTAAGTATTGTAATGTAATCTATTTTGTATTTGCACTTTATATTTTAGATTTATTAATTGTAAAAATAAATGATTAAATTACTGTCGAGAGAGGTTCTTACGATTTTATATTTATGCATGCAACACTACTATTTGTTACAGATATTAATTCATTTACTTATTCTCCTACATTACAAGAATTGGCATTACTAAATCAAGTTGAAGAATTAGGAAATGCTATTGACATTATTCAAGAAGAGGGCCTTAAATATATTGCCGGTTACGCGGCGTCTAGATTTGCAAACAAGTACAATCATTTAGGCACTCCGACTGAAATGGTAGTTAATCCACAAAACGACTGGATTAACTACATTTCAAAAGGAAGATTAATAAGTTCTTCTTCTGAATTATTGGAAGTAGCAAAAATAATGAACAAAGAATTTCAAAATTATCATGGGAACTTTATTCAGAAGAGTCCAGGGATTTTTAAAATAATTACAGATAAAGTAAAAGAAAAAATAATAAATACGACAATACCACGAGAAGTATTATTATGTTTAATTCGTACGCGAACTTACATCAGAGTGCGAATAATTAACAAACAAATTTCGGCCGAAAATCACAAAAGAAAGCATAACTAAAAAAATGTCTATATTTACAAACCGTAGAGCTACTACTAAATAATTTTAATATATATTTATATTTTTTTATGTATATATTTATTGTCTGTTACTTTTGTCCGTTTACATTTATGTTTGTATTATCAAAATACATTTATAATAAATATTTATATACATTCTTTAAGAACTTGCTCAACATGCTTCAAATACCCGCTATAATTTTATAAGATGGCGGAAACTTGTCACGCTTTCTTATTGGTCAATAGAAATGCCTGCGCATAAGCACACCTTGTTTCTTACACCATGGGTATATCTACTCTAGAGTCCTAGATATCAGGGTGCAGTCACATGGAGTCAGAAATAACGGAACGGAACAGTAACGGAACATTGATAGAAAAGAGATAGAACAATCCTATCTCTTTTCTATCAATGTTCCGTTCTCATTCCGTTCTGCTATTTCTTTCTCCATCGGGACGCACCCTCAGAGAAGCGCAACCGGCTTAAGTCAGTATCGCAAAACTACTAATAAAAGTATTAAAAATGGCGTCGTTTGCAGACGAACTATGAAATCCACCAATCGTCTATTAGTCAACCATTTTTAATACCAATGAATAAATGTCATGATTGGCTGACAGTCACACGCCAATCAGGACGCGGAACATCGGTTGCACTTTTCTGATATCTAGGACTCTAGCGTGCTTTAATGCTTAACATCTCGATTCACGGTGCAGAGCAACGCCATGTTCTGCCATTTTCGTTCGTTTCTGAAAAAAAAAAACACGTTGAATAAGCCTAATTTTATTTACATTTAAAATCAAATATCTCTTTTCGTTATTGAGATATATCGTTTTCCAAGACACAAATGGCTGTTTTCGGAACAATGGGCGAGTTCAAGACGGCAAATCGACTAGGTACGTTTGCCGAGCGATTGAACATAATTGGTTATTACTTATAGATCTAACCAATCATATTCGATCGCTCGGCAAGCGTACCTAAGCCGCTTTGCTGTCTTGAACTTGCCCAATGATAGCTTCCAAGACAGTCTTGGAAAAATTTGATGTTCCACGACATCTGTACATTATACAGAATAGGTCCTGCAGCTTAGAAATCATTAAAATTATCTTTATACGTCACGTTAATGCATGCAACGAAAGTATCTGGCAGATAACAGCGTCGCTCTGCCATGCGAATCGAGATATTAGTCGCTAAATTTCGCAATTATTAATGTTAGGAAATCGGTCGTATAGATATCTATACAGTACTGCTCTTTGGTTCGGAATGGCTATGTAGCCTCGATCAAAAAAGGATAATATATCATATCCGCTTGAAGCTTAACTGCCTGGAGGCTGGAAGTTGCAGCCTAGATGCAGCCTAGACAGTGCCCGCTCTAAAAAGATATTTCTCACACTCCACTGTCTTTACGGATAAGAAATATTCCAAGCCAACACTTTCTAGGCTGGAACTTCTAGGTGATTAGGCGAGAAACACACACTTTTGCATAACGTATAAACCATATACATAAAGAATTTTATTGGCCCATTTTCTTATGCATGAGTCAATGGACCAATCAAATTCTTTATGTATATGGTTTATGCGTTATGCAAAAGTGTGTGTTTCTCGCCTTAGACTGCAAGCGGATATTTTTTTTTGTTCAGGACTGCGTAGTCGTATCGAACCAAACAGCCTACTGTCTATACATCCCACTGTCTACATGACAGATTTCCTAACATCAATAAACACAAATTTTGTCTCTTAATATCTCAGTTCGCGGTGCAGAGCGACGCTTTTTCTATCATATTCTGTAATTTCAAGAAAAAACGTGCCGTCTAAGCGTAATTTTATTGATTTCTATGCTGCGGGACCTATTTAGTATAATGTATGGTTGTACTGAGATATCAAATTTTTTCATGACTGTCCTGGAAGCTGTCATTAGTTTCCAGGAATACATTAGGTGCGTTCGGCAATGTAAATCTGAGATGCGAGCTAGCAGATGGTGAGCTTGATCACGTGATCTTCGAGCAAACCGAGTGCCGAAAATTAATCTCGAACGATACAGAGGTAACAGAGCTGTCACTTAAGGTTATGGTAAATATTAAAAAGATCCAGACCGGCTCAAATTTTGATAAAAATACACTCAATTGATGCGTTTACGCGTAAAAATAAAGATTTGACAAGAAAAAAGTGTCGCTCTGCCCTGGAAATTGAGATATTAATCATTACTTTTAACGATTAATATCTCGGTTCATAGGACAAACGCTTTTTTCTTGTCAAATCTTTATTTTACGCAAAAACGCTTGGATTGAGCATATTTTTATCAAAATTTGAGGTGGCCGGGGTCTTCTTAACATTTACCATACTTTTTGCAGCATTCGAATGAGATCTTTTATCACTTATAGATTGGAAGATCGCAAAAAATAAATAATGAATGAAGAAATGGTTCCTATAATTATTTTTGCTCGAGAAATGTTTTTTGACGACAGTGAGGACGAAGGTAAAAACTTAAATATTCCAAAAGTTTACGAATATGCAGAAGAAATTTTTCCACGATTCTCAAATAAAACATTTCAAATGCACTTCCGAGTAACACCCGATACTTTCGAAGATCTGCTTACAAAAATTCATAGCATTAAGGAGAATTATAATAATGTTGGACAGAAACCACTTTTATTAGAAAAACAACTAATGATTACTATTTGGTGTTTGGCAAATATTGAATCTTTCCGGTATGTATTATACATATATGTATGTGTGCGCATATATTTAAAATACTTTTATTTTAAACATAGTATTTGTATTTAACAATCGTATTTTGTTTTTCAGCAAAACACATAAAACTATTTTGTATTTTAAATTGAAAGTATTTTGTATTTTATAATTTAAATAATAAGATTTGATTGTCAATCTTATTATTTGAAATACAAAATACTTTCAATCTTTCGCTCTAAAATACTGAAATACAAGATACAAAATATTTTTATGTGCTATGTTGAAATACAAAATACGAAATATATTTGTATTACAAATACTGTTTTTTTTTTTTTGATCCATTGTTTTGAAAATAACAAAAGTAGCGTCACTCTTAGCACAATAACTCACAAACTAGTGAATAGAATATCATGAAATTTTAACAGCTATCTTTTGAAGGTTAGTACTAACTGAAAAAGAGGTAAATGCAATAAAACTAGCGCCATATATGTGTTAGGCCCGGGACTTTTCAGCCCATGTGTTATAGCGAATAAAGACTTAAATATCTATAATTAACTTAAAGCTTATCCACTTTGATATCTTTAGATCAGTAGCCGATCGTTTTGGTATTAGCAAAAGTACTTGCTGGGATGTATTATATAGAACCTGTCAAAGCATACTGCAAGTTAATATTAGATATAAAATTATATCATGGCCAAATAGAGAACGCGCTCAAAAGATAATGAGAAAATTCGAAGAAATTAATGGCTTTCCTAGTACGTAAATGTAATTTTTTATTATTATAAATTTTTTGTTTTGTAATATTTATGCAAAATATTATTAAACACACGTTAAATACCAAGATCAACTTTAATCAAATATGACTTTCGTTTTTTTTTGTGTTTAAATCGTTTAAATCTTTTTTAGGAATTATCGGAGCCATAGATGGATCTCACATCCGTATATTAAAACCAAAAAGTAATCCAAATTCTTATTGTAATAGAAAAAATTATCATTCTGTTCTTTTACAAGGTGTATGCGATAGTAACAAATTATTCCTAGATGTTTATACAGGAGAGCCAGGATCTATTCATGACATGAGATTATTCAGAAAATCTGATTTATATGAAAGAATAAATAACTCATTAATTGATTTTCCCGAAGATAGCCATCTAGTAGGAGATTTGGCTTATAAGTTATTTCCATTTCTATTAGTTGGCTTTAAAAATGTTGGTAGATTAACTAACAGAGAGAAAAATTTTAATGAGAAATTATCACAATGTCGTGTAAACATAGAGAATACATTTGCTTATCTTAAAGGACGATTCAGACGCATAAAATACCTTGAAACCGTTAGACTTGACCTAATTTGCTTATTAATCGTTTCTGCATGTATTATGCATAACGTTTGTATTTTAAAAGGAGATTTACCTGAAGAATTTATAAATGAGGTAGAATTAGAAGATGCAAAAGAAGAAAATGAATTTCCGGCAAACGTCAACGAAGAACAAGAACATAACGAAGCTTTATTGAAAAGGATAGAAATTATGAATGTCCTTCCTATTTAAAACATTAAATAAACTAAAATATAATTTTATTTATAAACGCAAAATTACAAAAATAATTACTTATAGTATTTAAATCTTCTTCAAAGTTTGAAACACAAAATATATTTTATTTAAACTTAAATATTTTTATCAATTTTTTTCCATAAATATGTATTTCTTACAATTAGTATTTAACATTATAAAAATTTGTTAGCTATATACTTACACATAACAAGTATGTATTAAAAATCACATATTAATATCACATGTTATACATATGTTACATATAAACGTTCTAACAAATATGTAAGCATACATGTTGTGCTATGTAATTATACATAACATGAAAAATAAAATTATATTATATTCCCTTGTAGAAAAGTACTACTGAGTACTAGGAGTATTTTGAGGCACTACTGTACTACAGCACTACTGTACTACTACACCAGCGCAGTAGTGCTGTAGTAGTACAGCACTACTCAGCACTACTATACTACTATAGCACTACTGCGCTGGAGTAGTAGTACAGTAGTGCTGTAGTACAGTAGTGCCTCAAAATACTCCTAGTGCTCAGTAGTACTTTTCTACAAGGGTTATGTGATACGAAATGGAAGAGCTAAATGTAAAGATATTACTATATCTAAAATAAGAATGTTTTATCTAATATACTTTTATTAGTTTTATATGTAAGTATATACTTATATTTTTAAACATAAATATAGAGTAATATTTAGAAAAATATTAAAGCTGAATAAGATTTTTATAAGATTCAAGGAACTTTAATAAAATCACAGTAAAGTATTAATCCCATAAAAAAAACCTTTTTTTAAAAAAAGAAAAAAACATACGCCAAGTGCATATAAAAGATACTGAACTTCTTGATCAAAAACAGATATGAGATAAATATAATTGACCAAGTGTATTCTTCATTACGCCAGTCACATAAGACAGACCGAAAGTGACTATAATTGTCAACTGGATTATAGTGAAGAAAAAACTTGGCGTGCCCGGGTCGCATTAATTGTAAACAGTATTCAGTGAAAACATTATTTCAACATAGTATTTGCATTATAAATTAAAATATAAAAATAACAGACATATGTATACAGATATATACGTATAATATATACGTATAATATACACGTATAATATAGTGATATAATTAGTATCATCATTCACTATATAGTGATATAATTTGTGGGACATGAAAATATATTCACAACTAAGTATTATAATATGTTCAGTAAGCAATTATTAACATCTTTTCTTTGTTGAATTGTTTTCGCATATATTGTGTATACTGCAGAATATTGCGATAGAACCAAGGTTCTAGAATATTGCGTTTTAATGCGACCCGGGCACGCCAAGTTTTTTCTTCACTATAATCCAGTTGACAATTATAGTCACTTTCGGTCTGTCTTATGTGACTGGCGTAATGAAGAATACACTTGGTCAATTATATTTATCTCATATCTGTTTTTGATCAAGAAGTTCAGTATCTTTTATATGCACTTGGCGTATGTTTTTTTCTTTTTTTAAAAAAAGGTTTTTTTTGGGATTTCACTGCTTTTTGTTAATTATGAAAACGTGATAATAATGTAGGAAATTTAAATCCTCTAAAAATAAATACAGATTCTGAAAAAATAGTTATTTTGTAAATTTCTATTTATTTAATATTAAAGATGTACTTGTATTGTATTTATTGACACTTAATTATACTTAAGTTTATTTGTATTTAATTTAGATTTGTTCTAAGAAAAATATATACGCGCTCTTTGCATTTCGTGGCCACTTACATACACTTATCAACTTTTAAATCATTTATGGATGTCCATTTTGTACCTTTAGCTCGCAATAAATTTGTGTAATGTCCTTCGTCTATATTTTTACCATGATGAAGAATCGCACTATTGACTTTATAAATATTATCACCGATATAAATTTTTGACGAAGGTATGGATTTAATATTAAGATTTATGATCTTTATAACTTCTTCATTATTAACTTTAAATAATAATAATTGAATAATAAGTACACGTATG
>NW_017280540.1:21830-23777 GCF_001594065.2 Cyphomyrmex costatus | reverse complement strand
CATGTGTTATTATTATTACATATGTACATACATGTGTTATACACATATGTATGTTATTACACATGTGACTGTTTTTTGAATGTAGACATTGTGAACAGCAGCCTAATGGACAAAACGCTTTACATGTATGTGTCACACGTACGATTGAAAAATACATGTATGTGTCACACGTACGTCTGAACATAACTGAAACGTACCCTTTTCGGGACTCGGTCTCTAGATCTCGGTATCGGCTGCACCAATTTTATTCGGACTGGTAGCAATCGAAAGATACCGATGACATTATATAATAAAAGTGTTTTTAGATTTTTGATTGGGCTTTTAAATTCTGAGTAATTTTAATCTAAAGTTTCAAGATGTGAAAACTCGAGATAAAGCTAGTGGTAGCGTCGTGAATTTGACATCGACATGAACATATACATGCATCAAGTATCATGTCTTCATGTCAAACGGTTATATTTTTATTTTATGCACTTGGCGTCGCGACGCTACCGCGTCGCTTGATAGAAAATTGACTAAAGTATTAAGATTTAAATTAAAAAGTATTACAAGTATTGTATTATATATATCATAGTAGACTTTTTCAATATCATAACAGATATACTCGTTTCAAAATTTTTAATAAAAAAAAAACGCTAATTTCATTTTAACTTCAAGTAAATAGAAAAGAAAATAAATAAGAAATTAAATAGAATCAATTTCTTAATGGTTTGGATTGTCCTGACGGTTTGGCCGACAATGATCTGACCTAAAGTGCATTCAGGGAGATGCTATTAGCACTATTTGTGTCATTCAATCTTCCTTTATCAGATTTAAACAAAGATGGAACGACAAATAGTGGGTCCTTTCCATTTGATAACACAAGTCGACACAAGTATCGTTCTATCTTTCTTGACATTTAGAGATTTAGACAAAGAGATTTAGACATAGAACGACACTTGTGTCGACTTGTGTCATCAAATGGAAAGCACCCAGTATTAATAACGTTTCTCTGAATGCATCTTTAATGTGACGAATCTTCGCCAGTATCTTTAGTTTTATTACGAAGTATATTAAGGTAATCACTAAAATAGTTCAAAAATTCATCCTGTCTACGCATTTTATCTTGATGCCTTCTTTCTAAAGCATTAGTTACTGCTGAACGTTTCCTAGAAAAAGAGGATATATATGGCGATGTATCTTTTATTTTATCATCAGAGAAACATTCTTCATCCGTGTTTGTTGTTTCACTTGTGCTTCTATCAGTGTTACTCAACTTGTGAGTTACCAGTCCTTTACTACTACTACACGTAGCTACAGGTGTAATTTCTGGTTTATTGTGAAGTATTTTATTCATGATTTCATAATATTCCCATCTTTTTCTATTTTTCCCTGATGTTATGTTGTGTTCTTTAACATCTTTATAGATCTTTAACAAGCCCTTCCATTTCGTATCACATTGTTGCCATGTAAATGAAATACTTAATTTATCTTTAAGAATTTCCGATATTTTTTGCCAAACATATTTTTTCACTGAACTTTGAAATTGTTCTTCGTATTCTTCGACTAAGTTAATCAACGCCAAAGTAGATTCAGTTGTCCAAAGTTTTTTTTCTTCAACATTTTGTTGATTAGAAAGTTGAGAAGGTTGTTTCTCATATACTTGTTCTGCATTTTCTTTATTTGATTCATTCTGTATGATAGATTCATAGATATTTTCTGTAAAAATAAAGAATTAAAAAAATTTTAAACATAGGTATATTTTATACAGGGTGTAACTAAATTATCGCACTTGGAGTATACCATGAGATACAGGACGAGAATCCAAGTAAAAAAGTCCTGAGTCATTTTTTGATACGAGCTTTTAGTTCGTTGTTATACGATGTTAAAGTTAGCAAATTAGCGACCGAGTATAGAAGGAAGATAGGGACGTAGCAAGGCGGAGCGGAGCTGACGATCGCGGCGGGA
>NW_017280540.1:9977-21624 GCF_001594065.2 Cyphomyrmex costatus | reverse complement strand
CATTTCGCTGCTCACCGTTGTTCTTCTCCCGCCGCGATCGTCAGCTCCGCTCCGCCTTGCTACGTCCCTATCTTCCTTCTATACTCGGTCGCTAATTTGCTAACTTTAACATCGTATAACAACGAACTAAAAGCTCGTATCAAAAAATGACTCAGGACTTTTTTACTTGGATTCTCGTCCTGTATCTCATGGTATACTCCAAGTGCGATAATTTAGTTACACCCTGTATATGTTTGCATGAAATAATCATAAGAACTTATTTTATTAATCAAGTAAATTTTAATGCCTATAAGATATTATTTATTTCGGTATTATTAAATAAGCCAAACAATAGATGACAAAACTTAATTAATTATCTTATTTACTCTAATTAGAACAAAACGTTTCGATTCTTACAATAGTCTTCTTCAGTCTCTTAATAAATTAACATTAATTATATAATCATAGAATACATTGTTAAAATTATACGTTCTTTCTTTAGTCCGTTTGGAAACGAAAAAGAAAAATGCCCCATAAAGTCAATTATAAAATGATCACCTTTCATTCTATGAAAACCAATAATAAAAAACATGAAATATGAAATGAAACATGACATCTGAATATATACGTAAGTTTTATACATTTTCAACTTAATATTTGCAAAATTGTTTCTTTATGTCTAATATTGATTTCATAGAATCATGATGCTGATCATTTTATAATTGACTTTATGGGACGTTTTTCTTTTTCGTTTCCAAGCGGACTAAAGAAAAAACATATAATTTTGACTATGTGACATCATATAACCTAATATCAGAACAATTAACCAATTCATGTATTAGTTTTAATAATGTATTTTATGATTATATAATTAATGTTAATTTATTAAGAGACTGAAAAAGACTACTGTAAGAGTCGAAACGTTTCATTCTAGTTAGAGTAAATGAATAATATCTTAATATAAATAATATCTTATTGTTGTTTTTAAAATAAAACAAGCATTAACTTACCATTTACATTTAATGCCCATGTTTCAACCCATGTTCGGGTTATCTTAGTAAAAAGCTAATTTAAACAATAGAATCCCATAATTTCATAAATCCTGGTTGTCTGTTAAAAAATTGTACTAGATGTAGTACACAGTGCTTAATTCCACATAAAGCTGTGATATCCAAAATATTGATTAATAAGTTCAGTGATCTGCAGTTAAGTAGTAAAACAAAATTATTATCACTCTTTTTTATTATTTAACTCTTATTATTTCACTGATCATTACTGAACTTTGTAAGCATCCTATAAAATGTTTACTGTATCAAAACCTTGGACATCGCATAACTTTATATGGAATCAAACATTGTGTGCTACAACTAATACGATTTCTTCACACATAATTTATTAAATTATGTGATTGTATTGTTTAAATGAGCGTTCTAATTTTCTACTAAAGATGATCTGAATGTGGATTGAAACATTTATATTTAATATATATTTGTAAAATATAAATGTATTATAAACATGGATAACTATAGTGACGATTCCTACTAGCATTAAAATTTATTTCATTTCTATTCATTAGAGCCTTCAATATAATTAATATAGTTTTATTTTATTTCACTATTATATATATGCAACATAAATTCTGATCTAAAAATTAACATGCAAATTCTTTGCTTTTAAATACGTAACCTCAAATTCATAAAGAGAAAAAGATTTAAAAACTTACTTTCTTCGTTAAATACGTAATGTATTCCATCAATTTCTATTACTTTGATTGTAGACTCAGCCATAATAAGTAAAATACACTTATGTGTGTCCGGTGGAAGAAAAAGGAGAATTTTCTCTGAAAACCGTGGAATCGCGACAATCGGTTTTACGACCGCTTCTCTCCTGTATGTACAAAAAGATTTCAGTTTTCCAAGGCGACACCGATTTCAGGATGAATTTGTAGCGTTACTTTTACGAGTAACTTATTTGGAAGAGTTATGGCAACTAGAGAATACAACAGAACTGTAGGAGAATGCAGCATGTATGGAAGCTTGAAAAGGTTATGAATTCAATTTAGGCGCGAATATTTGCATTAGCTCTACGAGCTCGGTCTTTGAATCCAGAGTGGATTGAGGAGCTTGATTAGCTCTGGAAATGTTAATACCGAACGCAGATGAGATGACATGTAGCAGAAAGATACGAATTGCCGAACGATTTCCGAGGTGAAAGAGCAAACAGATGCCTCCGATTTGCATTGCCGAACGCACCTATTATAAACGTAACCTCTCAACAACGAAGAGCGATATTTAATTTCAAATTTCAATGAAATTAGTCTTATTAAACGTGATTTCTTTTGAAACAAAAGAATCTTGCAGAGAAAAGCGTGAATCTGCATCACAAACCGAAATATTAAGCGTTAAAGTTCGCGGACATTGAAGTTATGAAATCTGTCATGTAGATAGTGCGATGTACAGTCAGTACTTCTGTTTGGTTCGGGACGGCTACGTAGTCCCAAACAGAAAAGAATGATTCATCCCAATCGATTGGAGCCTTACCGCCTAGAAATTGCATCCTAGATAGTGTTTGCTCTGAAAAGATATTTTTCACACACAACTGTCCTTATGGGTTAGAGATATTTCAAGCGGGCAATGTGTAGGTTGTAACTTCTAAGCGATTAAGCTCTAAGCGAGTAGGATTGTCGTTTTTTTTGTTCGTGGCTTTGCGTAGTTTCCCCGAACCAATAAGCACAGTCATACACCCCTCTGTACTAATGACAGATTTGTTAATCTTAATAATCATGAACTTTAAAAATATGACTTCATATTTATAATCATCAGCCAAAAATCTTAAAAGATCCATTTAGGCTGAATTTTTTAGACGTTATTGTTCGAATTCAAATGTGGAATTGTTATATTTTTTTATTGGACATGGTCAACTTTAACCCCCCCCCTCTCCATTTCCTAAACGGGCTGTATGCTCATCTTGAAATTTTGCAGGGATTATTGGGTCATCATATGTAACTATTTGGCATAATAAAAGTTTCAAAAATCGAGGTACCGAAAACGGGCATTTTTTGCATGGAGCTTGCGGAGGCTCTTTGATAAATCGATCGAATTTTATTAAAATTTGTTACTCGTGGGTTTTTGGGGTTGGTGATTATAAATCTGAAGTCGCGTTTCGGACATTCAAAACTTCGGGTCGAATACGACTAAAATAAAAATGTGTTCTGCTCTCGGCATTACCCAGGATCAACGACGTGGACGTAACAGGAAACTGATCCCTTCGGGGTGTTGGTTTAAAGTTTGAATTTTTGAAAATTAACATCAGATTTACATTCGGCGACCCAAAAAAACTTTTAGATACAGAATTTCAGAATAATTAAAGAATTTTTCGAGTTTTATTGTACGAAGTTAGTTTTAAATTTTGGAATTTGTTGACTTTTATCAGCTATAATAGCGCCGACATTAAAATTTTTGAAAGAAGCCCATCGGCATTTAAAAGTACACAGATGTACACATTTTTTAAGCCCTTGAATGTTTAAATCCATCAAGCCAAATTTTGTCTGGAGGTCTGTCTGAGTTGACGTGGAATGTCCCATATATATGTTTGTAAATTGACTATTTTGACGACATTTCCAAATCATTATGTTTTATTGCGTACAAAGGTATACGTTGATATCCTGACGTATACATCACACTTCTTTTTTAGATAAAATATGCCAATTCGTATATATAAAAAATTTTCTATAGATTGGTTAGTTTAACGACAGGGCCAAATGTACGTACAAATGTATTCTATAAATTGACTATTATGGCGACTGTCACAATCGAATGTGAGAAGAATAATCTACTGTGAGTGGTCAATTTCTTATGACTTAATACTTAAAACTTAGGTAATGGCTTATTGTAGAAGGCCTATTATGGTTAAGGCCCAGACACAAGCTTTTACATAACGCCTAACGCATAGTGCATAAGAGAATGAACCAACCAAAGTTCTTTTCCGTGAAGTGGAAGGAAAGGAGGTATTCAAATTGATTGATTCTCTTATGCACTATGCGTTATGGCTCCTGGACGCGGAAACGCTTGCCGCGCGGCAAAAACTTTAAACAAAAATTCCGAAAAAATTCTGTACGCTAAATTGGGTCAAAGTGAACATTTTTTGTCTCTTAGACTTTTTTGATAAAATCAATAGTTTTCGAGATAGAAAATGTCAGAGCTTGAAAAATAACTAGATTTACGATTTTTGTTCTCATGAACTGATTATCCAATCAGCACGAATAAAAAATGAAAATGTTCGGCCAATCTTAAACTTTAATGAGCAATTTTTTTTATTTTGATCCGTACTGTTATTGACAGTGAAAACTTTACTAGAATGAAGCTCTGAATGCTCGTCCGCGGAGCGTGAGCGATCTCGACGCTACGTTGCCACGTCGGCGCGCCGAGCATGTGGCATGCTGTGTCGACCTGCGATCTGCGATGCTATGAATCGTCGACGTCGCGTCGAGACTCGAGGCCGCTCATGCACCGCGGACGCGCATTCAGAGTTTCGTAAAGTTTTCTCTGCCAATAACAGTATGAATTAAAATAAAAAATATTTTTGTGGATTGAGTTACACTGATTGAGGTTAGTTTGCACAGCTGTTATCAGCTGTATAACCAAATGTCAGAGGCGTTCATCGTGGGCTGACTATTTTTAATTTACTGCCAGAAGCGTTAACCGTGGGCTGGCTTGTTATAATAAAATAGTATGATTGACAATTGTATTCTGGCTAGTTATAGACAAATGTCAGAGGCGTTCATCGTGGGCTGACTATTTTTAATTTACTGCCAGAGGCGTTAACCGTGGGCTGGCTTGTTATAATAAAATGGTATGATTGACAATTGTACTTGGCTAGTTATAGACAAATGTCAGAGGCGTTCATCGTGGGCTGACTATTTTTAATTTACTGCCAGAGGCGTTAACCGTAAGCTGGCTAACTATAACAAAATGCCACAGCCGTAAATCATGCTTTAGCTAGTTATAGACAAATGTCAGAGGCATTCATTGTGGGCTAACTATTTTTAATTTACTGCCAGAGGCGTTAATCGTGGGCTGGCTAATTATAACAAAATCCCACAGCCATACATCATACTTTGGCTAGTTATAGATAAATGTCAGAGGCATTCATTGTAAGCTGATTTACTGCCAGAGGCGTTATGATTAATTATTAGATTTGAAATTACTCATGCCAAGAGATTTTGATGCACATATACCTAATTATGAGCAAGTTTAAATTTTGTATGTAATATATATATATATATTGTGTATGTATGTAAATAGATGTATGTGTACATAAAATTTTATTTTACCATTGCATGTAAAGAAGCTCATTAGTGAACACAAGCTCCAATTACATTTTATGTGCATTATATAATATGTGTATGTATGTACTGTGACGTGACACTTTATGTCCGTCACTCGTAAGTGCATTGGCACGGAGATCCTGTGTCCTCTAAACTCGAAGGGCGAGGGCACAAGCGAGCGTGCCAAATTTATATTTTTTTTTGTTTCGTTTTGTATATTCTTTTACATAAAATATTTAGTAATTTCAGATTTTTAAAAAACGATTATTAGTCACATTAGAGCATGAGCGGTGGTTGTTTTAAATCCGTGTAATGTTGCCGCCTCACTCACGGAAGGAAGAAAGAAGACGCCGCCGAGGAAGCAAGAAGCCACCGAAGGAGATCCCAATTGTGTCCTCGGGGAGCGCGGTACACGCAGGTCGTATTGTTTTGTAACCTCTGATAATTTTGATATTATTTGGTGATTGTCGCACCTGTATTGCAGACGACTCGGAGAGAGACGTAATAAGGGACCGTCTCAGCGCGGCCCGAACATTGGCAGCCGCCTCCACTTCTGGGGAGAGCGAGAGAAGACCGCTGATCAAGAAGGAAAGCCTCGGCCAGCTAATTTGGAAAAGCGCGCCGAGCACTGAAAGGATACGCAACCCGCAGGACTCACTGTAATTGGTCGCGGGGTTGCGCGGCTCCAATAGACCAATTAGAACAAGGAGCGGTCCGATAAGAGAGGGTCTAGCGGCCTGCGTGGATCCGCGAATGCTCCCGATCATCACTTGCGCGGTGATCGAGTGTGTGTAAAGAGGACACGGGATCTCCGGAGCACTTGAGGCCTGGCCTAGAATTTTGCCGTTGCCGAGATAAAGAGAGATAGAGGCTTTCCGACCAAGGATCGACGAGGAATCGTTGCGTGGTGAGGCGGGCGTCATCTTATAATTTATGTAAAACCACCGATCGCGGTAGGTGACATACGTCTCGAGCGGAGCACACGTTAGGCTTTACTCCGATTTTTCGTTGCCGATTCCGTATCGGTCGCCTATACGCTTTTCGAGTCAGTGTTGCCGTGAATACGACGTGCCCTCCGCTCATACGCTCTACTTTGAGAATGTATAATAGTGTAGTTGCTTACCCTCGTTGCCGCCAAGTCGCTTGTGTAATTGTTAATTATTGAGAATTCTTTAAAGTTGAGACTGGCGTTATTGCGTATTAGAAAACCGTTGCCGTCTAATGTAAAATCGTATGTACTACTTGTTCACGAAGTGATTTATTGTTAACGTAATAAGATCTAGTTTTGATCGCATATTTTCTGCTCGGTGAATTATTGCCGAATTTACTTCCTGTTGTCGACGGCCAGTTATTAGTCGGTTTATTGTTATTGCGCCGCATACCAGAGCGCGGAAGGTCAACGCTGCAACGTACTTTCTTTCGAACACTTTTGTACAGTCTCTATCAAATATATTGATTTCTCTTTATTATCATCATTAATTCTGGTGCATTTATTCCAGCCTCTCTGTCTTTCTCCGACAATCTTTTCCGCTTACCGCGAACCACTCCCCTCTGCCAATTCCGTTGGCTGAGCTAGTTATTTCGTCCGTCGCGAGAATCCGCGTAACCTTTAAATCTTTGTCCGAGCAATTTATCTAACCATTTGTGCGAAGAGTGGCACGCTCTCTCGTGCCTGGCGCCCAACGAATTTTTGATAGCGACCAAGATCTTTGCTGAGCGAGGTAACTCGTTAACTTTTGTAAAATCTCGAATCACGCGAGAATTATTGACGAACCGCACTATTGCTCTAGTAAGTATTCATCTCAAATAAGAGCTTTCGCATCATTAGATTTCTTTTGGAGAACGCGACGAAGTTGTGCCGGTACTTAAAAGTACGGTTACAGTACATACATACATACTATATCTAAAATTTAGTTTTAGCATTGCATATATTATCAATACATATCTGTACGTAACATTAAAATATTTTATGTATATTATTGTGCATGTACATATGCACACATTTTAAAATATTATTCACAAAATTGTAATTCATATTCACTAATATATCTTTTTATATGCATTGTTAGAATTAAATTGTATGCATAGTTAAAAAACAGCAAATTCAGTCACAATTGTAGAGCAGATTTCTGTACACTGTATCTACTGCTTGATTTTGTCGTCATGACTTATCAAACATAATATAACAGAAATGCAGCAAGAATAGAACATATCTTGCCATCATAATATAATAGCAGAAACATGATCCAAGGCCTATTTATTTTCTGATATATTTTTATTAGTATTAGTAGAAATAGCAGACTACGTTCGGCTGTTATCAGAGCTAATATAATATGTGAATACACATTTGCGATACGTGCTATTGGCAGGTTTGGCTATCTGTGAGAATATTTTATACATATGTATAATATTATATATACAAATAGGGCATTTCACGCCAAACCTCCCAGCGCGGCGCGCGAGCGTCAAATCACGCTACCTTCAACTCGTGTTTACGCTATTTAAATTAACATAAAAAAATGTTTAACATGTGTTTCTGATATATTTTTTCCTCAGCTTTCCAACGGTATAGGTAGTTTTTTCAAAATTTTCCATTTTCACCCTTAAAAATGATAAAACATGTTATGTCTCAAAAAGTATATTTTTAATATTTTTGTTGATAGTTTAGATCGAAAGCTGACCTTTTTCTACATAGAAAAAACCATTTACCAGAGAGTGCTTAAGTTACTTTCTATGAGAAATGCAACGCAAATTGTAGACGTATCGCCGATTCGGCGCGCGGTACGGAGCACAGCGAACCGAAACATAGGAAACCCGAGATATAGGTTTAGAATGTCCAAGAAAATAATATATTTAAAACATAAATTAGGTTTCAAAAGGGGTCGCCCTTTGTTAATGACTTTAAAATTGAAATTGAAATGATGTTAAATCTAAATGAAACGTATCCTAGATGGTTTTCGCTTCGGTGATCATGAATCTGTGTTCAAATTTATAATTTGACATGGTGAGCTGTCAGTATCTATATGAATACGCTGTAAATACGCTGCCGAGTCCTTCCTACTTTATACAACAGCTGTCACAATTCATATGTAGGTAGTGGTTCCGACATAAGCAACCTAGCGAATGTAAAAGTAAACAGTGCGTCGTTTCGGGCCGTGCGACATATCGCGCGCCGAAACGGCGCTACGTCTACTACTTGCGTTGTATTTCTCTAGTAACTTAAGCACTCTCTAGAAAATGGTTTTTTCTATGTAGAAAAAGGTCAGCTTTCGATCTAAACTATCAAAAAAAATATTAAAAATATACTTTTTGAGATATAACATGTTTTATCATTTTTAAGGGTGAAAATGGAAAATTGTGAAAAAACTACCTATACCGTTGGAAAGCTGAGCAAAAAATACATCAGAAACACATGTTAAACATTTTTTTTATGTTAATTTAAATAGCGTAAACACGAGTTGAAGGTAGCGTGATTTGACGCTCGCGCGCCGCGCTGGGAGGTTTGGCGTGAAATGCCCCAAATATATCATATTAGGCTGTTTTCTCAAATGTATTCTCAGTACTGAAAATGTATAGTGTACGTAAATTAGAGATTTTCAGTAGTGATATCTGAATATTTCATATAACTTATTAGAAATAGTAAAAACAGATAAAGCAGTTACATGTGTATGTGCAATACATTCATATATATATTTTGTCTGTTATATAACACATTTAGTCTGTTTTCTGTTCCTGCACTAGATTGCACTGAAACTCATTTGCTTTCAATAAATATGAAACATATATATTATCTCACAAGTTCCAAAACATAATTCAGTCACAGAAAACAAACCTATAATGTTTTGACAGATATCCTAAAATGGCATTGGATGAAAGGAAATGTTCTACATTCATGTGCACCAATATATCTGTCAGTATTTATTTAAAAAATGTGTATGTCACATTATCTATATTACACAATTTTATTACTGACAGTATATATACATATATATGTGTGACAACACGATCATAATAGTTGAAGCAGAGGTTTTCTCTGCTCGACATTTTCTCGCGTTGCATACTCCAACTCACACGGAGGCCCGTATTCAATACGCGCTTACAATGATGTTAGCGCTCTAACATGCTATAGTATACTTCACACATACTATAGAATTTCAGAGATAAAAACGCGTTTTTATCAATAAAAACATGTACTGAATACGGAATGAGTAGGAGCTACCATATGTGTGATTGCATACGATAGATGTAAACAGCACGCGGTCAACGGCGTCGCACGGTCAGCGGCGGCTCGGGGCCAGCGGCGGCGCGCGGCAGGCAGAGGGCGTAAGTGGACGGTCACAAATCTGTTGTACCGACCTCGTTCAATTTCGGCCGTAGCTCCAGCATCCCCTTAAGCGAATTGATCAATCGCAGAGTAGAGGCCGTAAGACCATAACTTAAGCAGTAGCAAATCCACAACGTTGATTTCCTTACTGATTACGTTTCACTGCCTTAAGTTTATTGTTGGTACTGTGTATGGTACTGTGTACTGTGTACTCTAGATTTGAGTCGGAAAATTAAAAAGAGGAGCTCAGAAGAAGGAATAAATAATGGAGCAGGAATCTATAGTATTAATTCTCTTCATGTAAGTATTTCATTTATAATTGTAGAAAATAAAAATTCAAAGTTATAATATACATATCTATAATATTTACAGAACAGCTGATGCGAAAAAGCGTTTTATCAGTGACAGCATTTGTACGCAGGTACTAGTGTTCCTTAATACAAATATACACATACATCTTAGAATTCTAGATATTAAAAATGATATATATCTATAAATTTTGATTGTAATTCTCCTTTTTTCATTAAATTATCTATTTAATGATGAATTGTATATTGCAAGATCAAGTTGAAGAATGTTGCTAGACTGTGTTTAAATGTTACCCGGATATTTTCTAGTATCATCTTATCCTTGTTTAACATTAAGTAAACAACAAGAATAAAACAATACACAGAAATATTTCGATAATGTTTCCACCCTAATGTGATTTTCCTATCATTTTTATTTTATTTCTTTCAATGCTAGGTCGATAGCTCTTGGTACAAGTTAGGTCCAACCATACAGAAGCAAGAAAAGCGACAGTAATACGAACATATCAAAATTGCTGTTCCATCAAACCAATTCCAGACGATGTAAACGTTGGTGCTGAATTAACTGGGTCTTCTTTGAAGAAAACAGATCTTTTGAAAATATTAACTGCCTTCTTGCAAAAGACGGAAATCGAGGAACTAGCTCAGCAATATATGGATTACATAGTATGTAGGCAATCAAGTATACATTGATCATGATTTTTAATTGCGACATTAATTTCAGACTATCTCCAGACTATCTCAAATGAAAAGAGAATAAAGCCATATTTTGGCAATACATATTTTTATTAAGCAAATATTAATCAATAAAATTAATCAATAAGGTAATTAGAAATGTTACACAATTGATTAGTTTCGAAACATTTTTTGATCCAATCGTATTTAACGATTTTTACATTGAATGTTTGTTTCAGGCTTTTTATCGTCTCGCTTATTGTCTTACTATCTTCTACGAAGATATGCGTGACTGAACTATCAAGATTACCTTTAATTACACCTGCCATAAAGCGGAATTTATTTTTGACGGAATTTCGATTTATATCACAAGATCCATCCTCAAAGAATCCAACCATTCCTCTAAATATGGACAAGGCGATACACACCCGTACAATAACATGTCCATTCTTTTCATTTGTTCAGCGCTTAATTCATCGTCTGTAAACTTAAGAATTTGTGAAATGAGATTATTATATACGATAACACACATATATATATATATTCATATAGTATTAAATTTTAATTAAAATACCTTGAAAATAGTTGATTTTTCAATCTGATTGAATGAATCCTTTAAACTCTGTTCAGTTGCGTCAACCAAGAAATTATCACCGTATTTATCGTAATTTTTTTTTAAATCCATATTGGATAAATAATAACAATAAATCTATGAGCACGTAATGGAAGTAATGTACTTATGTATAATCTGAATATGTTCCTAACATCGATGATCATAACAAATGATCATCGATCAACAAATGAGCATCAATGATGATGCTGTACTTTTATTGATCTTCATGTTAATGAAATCATCTTCATAACCCGACTGGACTCGTCTATTCAGTGATCAGATTTATATTGAGAGGTAAGGAACATTTATTCAGAATAAAAACACTAATAAAATCGAAAAATAAAGGACTTTTTACAAAAATAATTAGACAATAATAAAAAGGGGCAATTAAGGGGGAAAACGCACCGAGAAGCGCGAAAAAA
>NW_017280540.1:0-9732 GCF_001594065.2 Cyphomyrmex costatus | reverse complement strand
AAAAAAAAACCCTATGACAAAGACTAGGTAATTATGTATAGAATAAGCACAAAAAAAGATAATTGCAATCGGTTCATTAGTTTTCCAGATATCTTGCGTACCGACTTCAAAAACATGATTTCGAGAAAAACGCGTTTGAAAGTTGAGCAATGAATAAAATTCTTCAACTTACATAGAATCATCCATGCCAGGTCCATCCATTTGAACGCATCCGCAAGTCCGCAACGTTTTTCGTCGCGTCACGAATTGGCTCATGTGAACATATTCGCGACGCTTTTCTGTAGCACCAGAAAATAGCTCCGTATGAACGGGTCGACGTTTGTGGCGCTACAAAATCGCTCGTCTGACTGAGCCCTAACTCCGTTATTTTTTCGAATTTTTGCATGCGGCTTTCACCAGACATTCTTAAGAGGTTAAGCTTGAAGAAAAGCAAAAACACGAAAATTCATAATTTTCGAAATTTCTCGGTGCGTTTTCCCTCTTAAGAGTCAAGTTCCAAAGAATCAAGTTCCAGGATAATAAATAATAAAACCAGTTATATGAACAAATACATATAATTAATTTAAAATCTACATAAAAATAAAGTAACTAAATTAAATCTACTTAAAATTAATAGGAGTATGTTGTTACTAGTTTCAGCTCCTGGATTGAGCCATCCTCAGACATCGAAATAAAACAATTTCGATGTCTGTTATATTTTGATGTCTGAGGATGGCTCAATCCAAGAGCCGAAACTAGTAACAACATACTTCTATTAATTTTAAGTAGATTTAATTTACAATTAGTTATTTTATATTTATGTAGATTTCAAGTTAATTACATGTATTTGTTCATATAACTGGTTGTATTATTTATGATCCTTTTTAAATTTGACTCTTAATTGCTCCTTTTTATTATTGTTTAATTATTTTTTTAAAAACACTAACCCTGATACATGATTATCTATTTTACTGTAAATAAAAAATTAATCATATAAAAATAAAAATATTTTATTTTGATAGATTCGTGATAGAGAAAAATTTATAATGCCAAAAATAAAAAAATTTAGAGAATTATATCTAAAAGCTCAGCAAAACCGACGTCTATCAAAATAATTAAAGGAAATATATAATAATAGTTCCATTAATCAATGTAATGTTCTTATTAAGAACAAACGAGATTGTGTTCCAACAGAAACTTTTATTCAAACAAATTTACAGAAAGTAGATGATCAATTGTCGAATAATTCAGATGTACAATTAGAAACATATATTGATGATACAGAATTACAAGATTCTTTCACATTTTCTCATCAAGAACAGAATTCTAATTTTAAGGAACGATTATGTATTTGGGCGATTAAATATAATATTACAAATAAATCTTTAACAGCATTAATACGTATCTTAAGAGAGGAAGGCCTCAAAGATTTACCTAATGATGCGAGAACACTATTACCGCAAACTCCAAAAAACAAATCTTTATGAATGTGCAGGTGGACATTACTTCCATTATGGATTGAAAACAGCATTATGTGAAATAATGAAATCATGTGATACTGTAAATAATAATATACATGTAAATATAAATATTGATGGATTGCCTCTTGCTAAAAGCTCAAATAGTCAATTATGGCCGATACTTGGCGAAATTCAAAATCATACTTTTAAAGATCCTTTTTTAATTGGCGCGTACCATGGTTATAAAAAGCCAAGAAATGCAAACGAATTTTTACAAAAATTTTATGATGAATATGTTATATTACATAACGAGGGATTTTTATTTAAAAATAAAAGATATTATGTTACAATGAGAGCTATTATTTGCGACACTCCTGCAAAATCTTTTATAACTGGTGTAAAAAGACACAATGCTTATTTCGGTTGCGGAAAGTGTTTTTGTGAAGGAATATATTATAATCATAAAATAGTTTTTCTAGAGGAAGACGTAACATTAAGAACTGATCATAATTTTCGCAATCGACAAAATCCAGAGCATCATATTAATACATCACTATTAGAAAGTTTACCTATAGACATGGTCAAACATTTTCCGTTAGATTATATGCATTTGGTATGCTTAGGCGTTATGAAAAAAATGTTACTTCTATGGACGAAAGGTAAACAAACATTTCGATTACGTAACAGAGACATAAAAACATTAGTTACACATTTAATAAATTTAAAAAAATTTATTCCAGTTGAATTTTCTCGTCGTCCTCGAGGTTTAAATGAAGTGGATCGGTGGAAGGCAACTGAATTTAGAAACTTCCTCTTATATTTCGGACCTATAATTTTACAGAAGTATTTAAATAAAGATTGTTTGAAACATTTCTGTACATTGCATACCGTCATCCGTATTTTGTGCCATCCTAAAGATTGCTTAAATAACAATACGTATGTAAATAGTTTATTAATATTTTTTGTAAAAATGTTCGAAATATTATATGATGAAGATAACATAGTATTTAACGTTCATAATTTAACATTTCTGTGAGGATGTTAAAACATACGGATCTCTCGATTCATTCAGTGCATTTTCTTTCGAAAATAAAATAAAAGATTTTAAAAGAATGCTACGCAAGTCAGAACAGCCGTTATCTCAATTGAATAACAGACATAATGAACGCTCAGCAAGATATTTAACTAATTATAAAAGTAATAGTGATACAAATACACCAATATTTCAGAAGCCAGATAATAAAAGCTTGTCTTTAGGATGTGCACATTCATATAAACAAATACAATTTGACAGATTTAAACTTACACTAAACCTTCAGACAATTGCTGTTTTTTAAAAGATGGGTCCGTTTTTTCAATCAAATACATTGGTATGAAAGACGAAATTCCTGATGTCTTGGGTAGAAAATACCTTCATCTTCAACCCATACCAATATATCCATGTAATTCGCCAGACATGAATATCCACAGAACAAGTAGGCAAAGCTTGCAATATGAATAGATTTCTTAAAGAAAAAAAGGAAAGTAATTTTGAGCCAGTCTTCTCCATTTGGTTACAAATCAACCTACAAAAGATCAGTTCATGTCTATAGCTCTTATGGAGATGAAACAGATGGTATGTATGCTTTTAATTTCGTTATTCGTCTTTAGAATTGTTCCATATCTCTATATTTTTGAAATCAATTTATATAATGCTCGTATAATTGAATATTCCTGTAATAATTAAATATATCCACTTTATATAGAACAAAACTCAGTAAACATCTCTCAGTCAAGATCTACTATTTATATGCAAGTAGATGTAGTAAGGGGATTCAGATCCGGGAGCTCTGAGGGGGAGTGAGGTGCGTGGGGAAGGTACGGGGGAGGGGAGGGGGACCGGGCCGCCTTATCGCGCCGCCCCCCGCTGCCCCCTCAGGATACTGTTTCAAAAAAGGTGCCGCCGCGGGATACTGTTTCTAAAGCGGCCGAGCGCAGCCGATGCAGGCGATGACATCATCATCGAATGTCGCGACAAGTTCGCGCAAGGATCAAATTAATAAAATGGTTGTACTCACATTAACGATAGCGGCATCGGTGGTAGCAAACGACAGCAGGCAACGGCAACCCTCCCACCTCCCCCACCCCCGACGACCTATTACCACACCGCCTGCAGGTGCCCGAGGAGGTGGAAGAATTCCTCCACGGTACCCACCCGCATGTGGTGCATTAACAGATGCACCTGGTCAATCGGGAGGGGGGGAGGACCCGGCTGCACGTGCACCTCGACGACGATGACATCGTCCTCATCGTTGACGACGCGTACCTCGTTAACGATGACGACATCGTCGTCAATGACGTCGTCCTCATCGTCAACGACGATGACGTCGTCCTCACCGTCGTCCTCGCCACCGTCCTCGCCATCGTCATCCACGACGCCGTCATCGTCCCCCATAGGAGAAGATGTAGGAGGGAGGTGATAATCGTCAAAAACCTCCATGGCAACCTCCGCTGCCACCTCCACGGCAATCTCCATCGCCATGTCCATCACCACCTTCATCACCTCCTCATATTCAAAAAACGGTTGCAAAAATTGTTCACGAGGGGGCTCGTGGTGCCCCATTGTTTCCCTTTTTTTTTGTTTGTTTAGTTTCACGCAGCCCCCCTCGCACACACACACACACATACACCCTCACTCGCACACACGCACGTAAGGCGATCTTCCCGCGTTAACGAATAGCGGCTTTCACCACGATTGCGGAAGAACATAAAAAAATACGGCGCACGCAACGCGTCACCACGCACTTGGCAGTCGTAGTATTAAAAACGTATACACAGCCAAAGTCTGCATGCAGATTGATAGACGAAAGAATACTGACGACGAGATGCAGCGGTGAGAGAAATGCCTCAGCCCTATCTAATGTATATATAAAAAGAATTCAGATGCAGCGGCGAGAGAAATGTCTCGACCCTATCTATTGTATATAAAAACAACTGAGATCACTGGTGCCGCCGTAAGGTTGCCGCATCCCCGTTCTATGTAACGCGTTAGCGTACGATTATTTTATTAATATAATCTCGCGTAGTAAAGCATACACGTTATACTCTAACGCGAGTAGGTGCATAAGAGAATCGTTTCGCAGAGTATATGCAGAGTATATATTTTTTATTCATAATTTTTCGTACAATTTATTCAAGTGCTGTTACACAGTATTTCTTTGTATTACGCGTTAAATACCAAAGCGAGGAGCTCGCAATCGACGAGCTGGCGTTTGTCGAAGACGTCGCTCTCGCTTATAGCATTCGCGACGTTGGCGAAGCGCGTGTACTTGACGTCGACGGTATCGACGAGTCGGTATCTAATCGCTCGAAAGTTAGGTCGATGCAGCCGTCGAGATCGAACATACGGCGTAGTGTAGATTCGATCATCGTGACGTGTACGGTTGGGGTTCGAGTCGTACGAGCGTAAGATCGTTATGCGCGTAGATCGTAGCCGTGATCGGTCCGACGATTATGAAATCGTCCCTGTACTCGTTGCGCAGCAATTTGTAGATATTCCGTCGCTGCTCGTAGAGACCCTTCCACGTTTCGAGGGACATGGACAGTCCGCGTCCGTGATGATCGCCCAGAACGATCTCCACGTAGCTCGGTGGACCGACGCTGATGCCGTTTTCCAGAAACTTGTAACCCGTGGCGGTCAGGTCGTAACGCCGACTCAGAATGCGCACCGGGCGACGCCGTACGAACGTAATTATATATTTAGGTACAGTTGTAGGAAAATAAAAAAAAAGAAACGGGTTTAGAAGAGTAAAAACTTACGATTTCTTCTGAGGTTCCGCGCTGCCCATCTCTTTGGCGAAGTACAAGCCGAACATTTTGTCGATCCGTTCGCGCAAGCGAGCGTAGCGAGAATGTCCGCGTAAATGGCGTAGCGATATTTCTGAAATCGTAGGGAGTGGAGGTAAATCGAAAAGAGTGGGGGTCTTCCGAGAATCGCAAACCTGTCACGACAGGTTTTATCGCAAACAATTCCGCGAATTATCGTTCCGAGAACCTATCGTTTTATCGCAAACAATTCCAAGAATTGTTTTTGTTCGTACCGATAAGACTCGTTTGTTCCCGCGCTCAATGATGGGGGGATTCGAGGAAACGTACGTGTTTATTTTATCGACGAGACTCCCGCGCTTTTAATGGCGGGGGAGGGGGAGGACTTCGAGGACGCACGTATTTGTTTTTCGACGACGACGAAGACGTTGGCGGGGAGGACTTCGGGGACGCACGTATTTATTTTTCGGCGACGTTTGCTTGTAAGTCGAGGATGTATCCTTCGACGTAGGCAACTCCCAATAGTATCTTTGGTTTTGCGAAGACGTCGGCTTGTCCTTCGACGGAGGCAACTCCCAATAGTATCTTTGGTTTTGCGACGACGTTGAAGACGTCGGCTTGTCCTTCGACGGAGGCAACTCCCAATAGTATCTTTGGTTTTGCGACGACGTTGAAGACGTCGGCTTGTCCTTCGACGTAGGCAACTCCCAATAGTATCTTTGGTTCGTCGACGACGAAGACGTCGGCTTGTCTTTCGACGGAGGACATTCCCAATAATAGGTTTGTTTCGTCGACGACGAAGACGTCGGTTTACAAGCGGTAGACGTATCCTTCTTCGATGAGCCGCTGCCCCCCTTGCGCTCGGCCCACTTTCGATGCAGACAGTCGGTCAATCGGTCCATACCGTAACGCTCGTAAGAGGACGAATGAACGAAAAGAGCGTTACGCACCGTCTATATACTGTCGACGCGTATATACTAAATACTATGTACTATATACTATGTACTATGTACTATATACTAAGGGAGAGAAGTAAAAAAAATACGAGGTAAATACGTTTACGTAATTTTTATTTTAAAAAATTTCTTCGCAACCACCATTTATATAATTTGAATACATTTTGCATGGCGCAATTCGTAGCGTGATGTCCGCATCGCGTAGTATCAGCGGTATCCATATCGGTTAATGATAGGGTGTCTTCGTAAACCGCATCCAGGGTCTCGATGTGCACGCGTTCGTCCAGGAGCAAGTCTCGCAGCCACGTTCGTTTCTCACGTCCCTTGACGTACACTACCGCATCCTCCTCCTCCTCCTCGCATACAGCACTGGTAATCAGGCGTTTCGCCTCGCTGTACGGGGTCGTCCCGTCCGTCCATCGTAGTCTATGGTGATAGGTAATCAACCAAGAAGCGCAAGACCTGTCGAATCCTGTCAATAACCTCCATGGTACGGGATTCGTAAAAACGTAGTGCGCGAGCACGGTCCCGTGTTTCAAAACCGCCGCTTCCTTCACGACGAATCGCCCGTTGACGACGAAACTCTGCAGATCCACGAACGTCGGCGTGTGCATGTCGGACGAAGACTGCGATCGTTGTCGATGTATCGTAGATTCTTATATCGCGCGCTTAGATAATTTTGCGCACAACGTTGGTCAGCGGGTTGTACTCGATCACGCGATCGTGTACGATGAGACAGTACGCGGTAGTATTCGCGGGCGCGTTCTCTTTGAACTCAAAGTCCAAACGCACATCCACGGTGCCGCTCTTGACCGATTCGTTCTGTCGAGAGCAGTCGATGATCACTAGAGGAAAACGATCCCTAAAGTAATCCGCCCTGAGTAACGTTTCACCTCTTTCGCGGGGGATTTGATAGTACGATGTACGGAAACGTACGAACATGTCGTACAAAATGGCGGTTTTGCGTTTGTCCCAATCTAGATTTAAATCGTCGTATGGGAAAAATTCGGAATTCAGATAGAGTTTCACGTTGGTTAGTTTACAATTGTCGAGGTAATTTGTATACGTCGACATGTTATTTTTTTCTATTAGTCTGCAGAGCAAAGATGACGTATCGCGGCTTCTCGAGCTGAGTCGCAGTCTTGATAGCCCACGAGTGCTTGGTCGCGCTCGGTAACAGAGGATACTCGTACAGATCCCACGAACGGAAACTCATACTCAGATATCATCCGTTCTCCAGGATACGCAACATGGATAATTTATTGACTTCGTTCAACGTAACGTGAGGCATTCGCCATTGTATCTTGAACAATTCGAGTTTCGGCTCGGTCGCTGCATCTCCCACGACGCAATTGTTGTCGTTGCCCGCTCGTACACTGAGAAAAAGAAATTGTTAACTCAACTAAATTAGCGGTCACGGGCTGTCAAGCAAATATTTTGTTAATTCAAAAATAGGTCCTGTCGAAATAAATAAGTCATTGTTCAATGTACTACTGCGTATTTGACTCAAATACATTAATATTTCGACTAACAAAATATTTGCTTGACAGCCTGGGACCGCCAATTTAGTTGAGTCAACAATTTTTTTTCTCAGTGTATCAGAATCAGTTCGTGACGCGCGTTGATCACCACGCGTTTGTAATCTTCGCAAAAGCCAAACAACATGTTCAACGGTACGTAAAAACTAAAGTATCCATCGCGTGATACTAGTCTTTTTAAATCGTTGTCAAAAACCGGATGTGGAAATCCGGCATTCTCCATATGATGCGTGTAGTCATCCGAAAACGTTGCATAGCCCTTCAAAAGACTAGTTATTCCGACGTTTCTGCCACGATCGATCTCAGTACCATTGAGTTCGTAGCGAATTTCCTCAAACATGAACGACACGCAATTGATTCCAAGCTGTGGCTGTCGTTCCGCGTTTTCCTCTTTCGACGTGAGTCTTCCCTCGACGTAGAGATAGCTTTCACAGGGTAACGTGTACAGATCCTGCTGCTGTATGGGTATTCGTATCTCGTCGCTGTGTCCGAACGTCGTGTTCACGTACGGATTGTACGTGTGAGTCTCGATCCTGACGATGCGATCGTCGAAGACCGGCTTGTCTTTGACGTTCAGAATGTCGGTCATCCTTCTCGAAAGTTGCGCACCGCGAATCCCAGAGATTTTAAAAACTCCACGTTCGACGCACTGAGCCTGTTCCTCGTCTTCTTCTTCTTTTCGATGCGAACGGATGAGCGAGCACTGTCGGGCGGTGATGGTCTTGGGTCGTCTCTCTGCTGGTTCAACACGAGCATCTCACGCGCGCGCGCGCCCTATCGCTGTCGCCGTCGCACGTGCAATCTGCCGGTGATCTCCTCCCCGCGAAAATCGATCGGCCGTCCGTTCTGATCGACGACGCGTATCGTTAGATAGGTAACGCTCCGTGCGACGATCGGAAGGTAAATGATCTGCGTCGGCCTTTCCGATACCTTATATCCCGGTGGCACTTGCGGCGAAAATTCGTGTATCGTGTGCGCGCTGTTGCCGTTGCTGTACGCGCCCGCCGTCATGTTGCACTCTACGCGGACGATGTTCACGGTAATAATGTTGACCGACGCGTCCGACTGGTGCCATTTTCGCGGTTCCAATACACGCTTCGAGAATCCCAGCAGCGACCCGATGCTGTTGGGTTTGTCAAAGTTTATTCGGAAGGCGCATACGATCTCGCATCTCATCGTGTTGTAGTTTGCGCGGAGCGCTATCGGGTACTCCGCATCCACGTCGTCGTCGTAGTCGTCGTCTCCACGCACCGCGCCATCGGGCAGCGGACGTTTCCGCGAGATCGCGCGTTTCAGAAATTCGTTTACGGCTCGCAGTTCGTACGAATCCAGGGGATAGTAATTTCCTCGTCGTCGTTTCCAAAGTGAAATTTGTCGTTGGAATCGTCCAGATCGTCGAGCTTTTTAGAATTCGGCGGTTTGTAGAAACTGCAGACACATCTGTCCGCAAAAGGTCTGATCGTACGTCTGATACGACGTTCGATTGTACTCTATCGCCGTAGTAACGCCGAAATATCGCACGAGTTCCTCGGGCGGTAGGAGATTGCCGAAACTTTCAAAGTACACGACGCGGTTGTTCTTCTTCGCGTACGCCACCCAATGAGTACCGGGGCCCGTGGCATCGTCCAGATTCACGATACCGCTCTCGTTGCGGCGCGCACCGCTCGTCGGTAACGCGTTACGCATGAAGGCGTGGCGAAAGCGGTAAACGACAGCAAAGCCGCTCGACGTCAGCTCGAGGAGCTGCAACGTCACGATCGCGCGATAGAACAGGGCCGCGGACTGTATCTCGCTCCGTACAGACACGGACGCGGGCTGTATCTCGCCCCGTACAAACGCGGACATGGACAGAAAGGAAAAAAAAAACGTCGAAGAAACGATAAAAATGCCCACGGGCTCAACCACCAACGTGTAACTGGACTGGCTCGCGAGACCGTACTTTAGAGGGGTCTTCATGCGTAACGCGTTACCGACGAGCGGTGCGCGCCGCAACGA
>NW_017280539.1:81758-101481 GCF_001594065.2 Cyphomyrmex costatus | reverse complement strand
CTCTTCGATTCCTAAAATTTTCCTATCCAATAAAGAATCCTGGGGTTTGGACGTAACACTAATGTACGTTCTTTTTTTTCAGTTGTCTCCATTATTTCAGTACTATCGAGAAATTGGAGAGCCACAGCGAGGACTGCGGTAAATTGAACAAGTGTGCTATCCGTCTGCCATGCGTGGAGAAAAAGTGGTTGAAGTTCCACAACTACGGCATGAAGGAGCGGGCGCCGTTTGTAGTGTACGCCGACCTGGAGTGCGTCTTGCAAAAGATGGAAGACGCCGCAACATCGACTTCGTCGTACGCGTACCAGCAGCACGAGGTATTTAGTATAGGGTACTACGTGCGGTGCTCGTACGATGATACGTTATCGGCGTATCTGTTTCGTCGCGATAACGACTGCGTCGGCTGGTTTCTCACGCCAGCTCGAGGACTTGGCGCACCGCGCGAAAACTATAATATCCGCTAACCGGCCTATGGATTTCACGCGAGACGACTGGCAGAAATTCAACAGTGCAACGTACTGTCATATCTGTGAGAGGCCGTTCGCGCTGGGTGACGAGCGGGCACGCGATCACTGTCACCTCACCGGGCGATACCGCAGTCCAGCGTATAAAGGATGCAACGTGAATTACAAGGACTCTTTCTACACTGCAAAACATATCCTCTTTATATATAAAGGACGCTTATATTTTATAACGGAATATACAATGTTGTGACGGATTTCTTACATATTCATTTTATTTAAACATGACTGGTGCAATTCTTAATGTGACACCTTATTTATATATATCTTAATCCTTTATATAAACAGGACAGTAATGATTATGGATATTGTAAAGGACATGGTCATGGTTGTGGCTTTGGTCATGTATATTTAAAGCGGACAGAAATAACATAACCATGGCAACCACAATATGGCGATAACCAAAATGGCGTTGGCGCGCAATCTTCTTTTATCGTTCATTTGTTTAGTCCAGTCAAATTATACATTTGAGGTTTCAAGTGATGAGAACAGTTCAATTCCTTTTGGGGGACAGGAAGTGCGACTTTCGGGAGGCTCCTTTGGGATCGAATTTTCATCGAATCGAATCGACTAGGGGGTCAAATTGTTCGTTTTTTCGAACTCTACAACTTTTTCTTGTATGGCAGATCGCTATCTATTAACGGAAATAAAATAAATGCAAAATCCCGCGAAAAATGATTTTTTTTCCACTTTCACCGCTTATTTCTCGGAAAATATTAATTTTAGGTTAGGTTTCATGTATACAAGAGTTGTAGGGCTTTAAAAAAGCTTCAAAATGAGCGCTTAATGGACCCTGTATGATCAAAATTGACCGAGTTATGGCCAAAAAACGTGATTTTCCCTTCCCGGCCCTCCCCTTAAAATTCCACAACCTCGCATGATACGCAAATCTGGAAATAAGCTCTACTAGACCCCCCCAACAGCCCCCAAAAGGAATTGAGCTGTTCTCATCACTTGAAAGTATTCGCCTTTTTTTTGTCTAATTTGATTGGCCTATGTTGGCATCTAAGAGCACGGCGCGGTTCTCCTATATTACGTAAAAAGAGGTTATTATTGCAATCGTGTTGCTGATAAGTGAAATATGGGTGTCGATCGACGCGGTATTCATCGCGGCAAATGTACAACATGTGACTGTGATAATTTCGAATTGTCTTCCACGGATGATAACACAAATGTATGCTTTTTTTGTGGGCATCATTCACCTTTACACAAACGGATGGAAACAACAAGAGAAGTCTGTATAGATGAAGGTAAATTTGAAACGCTTACTTGAATTTTAATACACTGTGCTAAATTTTTTTAATTTGTGCACCTTACATATGAAACATTTGCTAAATAGACATATGTTCTTACGCAGTGCGTGTGTGCGTGCGTAAGTGTGTGTGTGTGTGTGTGTGTGTGTGTGTGTGTGTGTGTGTGTGTTATGTATATAAATTATAAAATATCCTTTTATGTTCTTACTTATCTATAACATATATTACGCATACATTTTGTACATGTGTATATTATTATATCACAGAAAATAAACAAAATTATATTGGTTTACACAGTTATAATACCGGCAAGAGGAAATTTGCCTGGTCCAGCAGGCAACAAAAATAATAATCAAGATTCTCAAGAGATTCTGAAATCTGCCAACAATAAAGTAGAGCAACAAGACGATAAGCAAGACAATAATACCACAGCTGAGGAAGATTCGGTATGATCGATACAATGATTTACGAGTGTTTGCTATGCGGATTGGTTAGCAATAAAAAAACGCATTTAATATATTGTTACGTCCGGGGGACACAACGATTCTTTTCTTTCGTAGAAAAGCTAGAAATATAATAAGGATTAACTAAATAAGGAGTACGAAGAAACTTAAACAAATAATATCGTTTCTTCCTGCTTCTCATTTCTAATTTGAAGATCAATGAGTGAGCGTCGACAAACAATTACTAAATAATTAAAAAGGAAATTTGTCTTAACCGACAAATTCAGATGATAGGCTACGTCGCGAGATCAAAAGGTCAACCGACACTCATGGATCTTATAGAAAAACATTTTCAGGTTAACAGAGTTCAACGCTACACGCGCGATTCCAGAACCAATGAAAATTCTACACATCATTTGACTCAAATTTTTCCATTTCCCGGAAGTCAATCTCGATCAAAGTCCAAAGTTCGATTACACAAAGAAGGGCATATTGCCCTCCGTAAGTATTACTAGCCCTCCACGATGCCCACAAGCAGTTCGATTTTGATTCTTCAGTTCGACAATTCGATTTTTTTTACTTTTTAAGTTCGACAGTTCACAGTTCGCCATTTCAATTCAGACTCACAGTCCGGCTCTTCAAATTCATAAGTTCGGCAGTTCGCCAGTTTGACTGTCCGGCAATTAACAGTTTATTTTGATCAATAAATTCGGTTTTTCCAAATTTCAATCTTCTCGGAGTTTCGCGATTGAGTGAAAACCATCAGCCAGCCGAAGCCACCCACGAACTGTCCACCTGGCCTCCAGTCGCAGAAGGAACTCCACCTTATTCCAATATTAAAGGTAGAAAATTAAATTTTCTTTCTAATTTTATTTTTTTTATTATATTTTGCACGACCATCTACGGTATCTCTCTCTCTCCTTTCTTCTTCACTCTTTTCCCTTTACTTTCAGAATCGCTTCAGCAACCGCTGCCTCAAGCGATTCTCTCTCTTTCTCTACTCTTCAGAATTGCTTCAGCAACCGCTGCCTCAAGCGATTCTCTCTCTGTCTCTACTCTTCGGAATTGCTTCAGCAACCGCTGCCTCAAGCGATTCTTTCTTTTCTTTTATTTTCCGAATCGCTTCAGCGTCTGACGCCTCAAGCGATTCACTTTCTTTACTCTTTACACTTTCTAAATTGCTTCAGCGTCTGACGCCTCAAGCAATTCTCTTTCTTAATTCTTTACCTCTTGAATCGCTTCAGCGTCTGACGCCTCAAGCGATTCACTTTCTTTACTCTTTACACTTTCTGAATTGCTTCAGCGTCTGACGCTTCAAGCAATTCTCTTTCTTAACTCTTTACTTCTTGAATCGCTTCAGCGTCTGACGCCTCAAGCAATTCTCTTTCTTTATTCTTTACCTTCTTGAATCGCTTCAGCGTCTGATGTCTCAAGCGATTCTCTCCTTCATTCTTTCTTTTCTTCTATTCTCTCTCTATCTCTCTCTTTCTCCCTTTGGATTCTTCTTTCCCTTGCTAACTTCCAATAACGAGAGAAATATTAAATCTTAATAGATGGTATGGCGAAATAAACATCGTGCAGGACGGAGGAAGCGGGCAAGGATTGAGAAGCTAAATAACGTCCCCAGATTAAAACAAAGTCAGACCGGAATAATATTATTGAACGGAGCCTGTCGCCAAGCGCCAGATTTAACCAACACGCACACATTCGGAGACCAATCCTCTCCCTCGATCCCCCGTGATCGATTTAACGTCCGAAGATTCCCCAGAAATATTCGATCCCATCATAGAGTACCCCCCGTTCGATTCACCAATTCCTCCGAAAGATCTAGCAGCCTTCGGAGATCTACGAATCCCTCCATCATCTATTAGAATCTTCCACACACCCTTCTTCATCGGATATAACAATACCTGTCGTTGATCTGACAGAACACGAAACACTTCCCTCTCCCCTTCCGATATCATACTCGCCACTTACTACAGAGGAGCATAGAATCCTCAATGAAACCTTCCAATCCACAGAGGAGATCCTTATTACACAAATTACTCAAACCCTTACATACGGTTCCAATTCTTACTCATTAGATTAAATTACAGTTTGTAATTCAAAATGTTAAATAGTTAACAAATATTAGATATACATAAATATATATATATACAATATTGTTACGTCCGGGGGACTCCACGAATCTTTTCTTTCGTAGAAAAGCTAGAAATATAATAAGGATTAACTAAATAAGGAGTACGAAGAAACTTAAACAAATAATATCGTTTCTTCCTGCTTCTCATTTCTAATTTAAAGATTAATGAGTGAGCGTCGACAAACAATTACTAAATAATTAAAAAGGAAACTTGTCTTAACCGACAAATTCAGATGATAGGCCACGTCGCGAGATCAAAAGGTCAACCGACACTCATGGATCTTATAGAAAAACATCTTCGGGTTAACAGAGTTCAACGCTACACGCGCGATTCCAGGACCAATAAAAATTCGACACATCATTTGACCCAAATTTTTCCATTTCCCGGAAGTCAATCCCGATCAAGTCCAAAGTTCGATTACACAAAGAAGGGCATATTGCCCTCCGCAAGTATAAATACGAAGCCGCGAGACTACGAAAAACACTTCACTTCCTTAGTTCTAATACTGCGGATCCGATCTTTGTCAGTACATTTAAAACAGTCTTACTAGAACTTCCGTACTCTGCAATTCGCGTGTGACATATAAAATTTCGGAGTTCCAGTGAAAAAGGGCAGCGACTACATCCGACCAATCCAGGACCTTGCTCCATCACAGGCCCCGACCTTCAAGGGACTCCGGTACCCATCTATCAACACCCCATTCATCTCAAAAGTAAGAAGTCAATTTTTTTTTGTTCTTTTATTATTATTCGACCATTTATAATATCTCTCTCTTCCCCTTCCTTCTTCGTGTATAGTTTTCTCTTTTTCCTTTATTTTTCTTAAATTGCTTCAGTGTCTGACGCCTCAAGCAATTCTCTTCCTTAACTCTTTACTTCTTGAATCACTTCAGTGTCTGACGCCTCAAGCGATTCTCTCTTTTTCTGAATTGCTTAGCGTCTAACGCCTCAAGCGATTTACTTTCCTTACTATTTATTTCTGAATTGCTTCAGCGTCTGACGCCTCAAGCGATTCTCTCTTTTTCTTGAATTGCTTAGCGTCTAACGCCTCAAGCGATTTACTTTCCTTACTATTTATTTCTGAATTGCTTCAGCGTCTGACGCCTCAAGCGATTCACTTTCCTTACTCTTTATTTCTGAATTGCTTCAGCGTCTAATGCCTCAAGCGATTTACTTTCCCTGCTCTTTATGCTTTCTTCCTTCTCTCCTTCATTCTTGCTTTCCTTCTCTCTCTCTCTCTCTCTCTCTCTTTCTCTCTCTCTCTCTCTCTCTCTCTCTCTCCTTGGACTCTTCTTTTCCTGTTTAAAAAATTTCCTAATGAGAGATGGTCATAATGGTAGATGGTCTGGAATAATAAACACCGAGCCGGACGTGAGAAACGGAGCAGGATTGAACGTTTGTGCCGACTGAGAGTTCCAACCGTAACAAAGGTTCAATCAAGAACCTCCTCAAACGAGACTAATCAAGTACCAGCGAATATCAGAACACCAACAAACAATAACGAAATACAACTACAGACGACAACGAACAGTATACCGGTCATAGACTTGACCGAAACCGAGACTCTTCCCCTTCCAGACTCTACATCACTCTCTTTTCCTCCTCTAACCCCAATTTCATATTCCCCCGTTCCTTTCGAACCAGATATTTCTAATAACGAGTTATACCTGGAATTAGAGGAATACCTCAATACTCAATCTCTCTTTCCCTCATCAGAACCTTCAACATCATATATATACAAGCCGTACCTTATGATTAAAAACGCGTACAAATATTAAAACAATAATTCATAGAAATATTAAGATTAGAATATAAACAACTCTCTCGATGTTAAAACAATAATTCATAGAAATGTTAAGATTAGAATATAAACAACTCTCTCGATGTTAAAACAATAATTCATAGAAATGTTAAGCTCGTATTGATCAATTAACTAATAGCTCATTTTTAAATTGTTCACCATGCATAAAAATAAAAATCTTATTTTACGTTTAAATTCCTATAATTTATTCAGAACTTCTCTCGACTCATTCCTCATCCCATTAGATCGCACGGTCCGATCCCTGATCAAAAGGATTAAGTTCCTTGATCTAAAAAGGGGACCGACGGAGACGCAGTCTCAGATCGGGTAATAGCGTCACACCCTGACGTTGACCCACATCTGTGACCTTATGCGTCTCTGACTTGTGGCACGCGATAGCCACGAGAGCGGTGTCAGTTACGTCCTCCCATGCCCCCTCCTCAACTCCTGAATTCTCTCATATAATAAAAGAATCCTGGGGCTTGGACGTAACAATATATAATCAAAAAATTAAATATAAAAATCGACTCTCGAAAATTTCAAATACAAAGAATAAATAGGCTAATGAGAGTAAACTCGCTGTTATCAATGCGAAATCACAAAAAACAATATATATTCGTTAACAATCAAAAAATGTCATATATAAAATACTATACGTTTCGGCCTAACATCCGGGCCATCTTCAGTAGTAAATTCACAAAAAAGACATGGATCTGTAGAAAAGTGGTCACTCTCAACGTCAAACAATCAAATCCACATGGTTGGTAGGTCATGTGCAAACGACAAGACGTTAATCTAAGTAAAAATTAAAAATTAATGACAATGATTGAAGAAAGATGAAAATGAACACTCACCGACAAATCCATGATTAACAAGATAAAGTTGTATTAAAGAAATAAAAGACCACCATCAGACAAACAACAAATTAATATAAAACAAGTCAAAAGATAAAAATCCGAAGATAACATTTTGGTGGTCACGATTTAAATGTAATAATAGTAAACAGAACAACTCTAAGAGGAGCAACGATGTATCGATTTATCTCGCAGTAACCTCGATGAACATAAATATCCAATAAAGTCGTACATACAGTTATAAGCGCATGCGTGTAACCAACGATACAGGAATCGATATAATTCTTCCAATCAGATAACAGAGATCACACAGATATATCGAAGTCATAATATATCACACATTCAAAATGAAATTCACCGAAATTCATTAAGTAAGGAAACATAAGAATGGTGCAAAAATTCAGTGTCTGACTGTAAATTCAAGCTGTGATTTTGTAATTAGATTTAGATTTTAGACAATGAAAGATTTTCATATAAAAGACAAATAGCAGAAATGTTACATATAAATGTTACATATAAATTTTCACCTTCCTCAAGGAGTATGCGTAATGAATATTGTGCACGCAAACTCCAATCTTAATTTTTTACATTCTCATTTCTTAACACCACCTTCAAATTTTAGTGCGCACTCGGGGTGCCTCTAAGGAGCCTCGCCGAAGAGGTCCTTACATTAAGAACCGTAGGAGTCCGCGGCCCCGTCAACCGTTGGTTATGCCGCTTCTCCCCGTAGATGCTACGCCGCTTCTCCCCGTAGACGCTACGCCGCTTCTCCCCGTAGACGCTACGTCGCTTCTCCCCGTAGACGCTACGCCGCTTCTCCCCGTAGACGCTACGCCGCTTCTCCCCGTAGACGTTACACCGCGTTCTTCAGTTATTGTTACGCCTCCCTCCGCTCAGCCTGCCACGGACACACGAACACCCACACCTACACACGTACAATATCCGGAATCCTCCTACTCCCCCGTTGATTCCTCAGAGTTTCCCCTTGACCTCACCAAATTCCCTCTTCTAACTCCCCTTGATTCCCCCTCGATTTTCCCTCTCCCAATGCACGAGAGATTTCCTCCCCTTTCCCTGGACGAGATTCCCACTCCTCCTCCACTCATAGAACCTCACTCACCTTCCCCCGTCGCCACCTCCAATTTCCCCGAACAACCTCTTCCTCCCGTCACCACCTCCTCTTTCCCCGAACAACCTCTTCCTCCCCCTGTCAACACCTCCTACCACCCACAAACCTTTCTTCCTCCTGTCACCTCCTCTTTCCCTGAACAAACTCTTCCTCCCCCCGTCACTACCTCCTACTCCCCGCAAACCTTTCCTCCCCCTGCCACCACCTCCTACCCCGCACAACTTTTCACTCCCCCTGACTTTTCTTCCACCTCCTTCCATCCCGCAGATCTTTTTCCAGATCACGAAATTGTGATGTACCTCCCCGGAATATCCATCCCCTTTTTCGTTCGCATGAACGCCATCCGACCCGCAGTCCCCTGTTCCTGCCAAAGGAACTTATCTTAACTCTTCTCCCATCCCTCTCGTACACACACATATACACCCACACGACATTTGAAATTTTTATTTTTTTTATTGTACTTATATTTTAGTAAGTTTATTTTTTGTAATGTTAGTTCGTCTCGTAATTTCTCTTTCCATTCATTTATAGTCACGAATAATGATATTATGTATATTGTTATCGTTACAAATAAATGCGTAAGAAATTTAATTTTAAAATGTAAAACCCGCTTCAAGTTCATTTATTAAACCCTTTCTCGTATTCCTTCTTCAATTCCCGTTAGATCGCACAGGTCCACTCCCAGGTCATAGGGATTAAGTTCCCTGATCTAAATTAAAGGACCAACGATCGTGACCGCTCACGGAAAAAGGCGTCATAGTGTCTCTTTCGAGACACTGACCCATTTTCAGGAGCATTTAAAGGTACGATCGACTCGCAGGACACTCCACAGTGTGTACCTGCGAGAGCCCGAACTCGGTGACGCTCCTCCGTTGCCCCTTCCGAAATTTGGGGATCGAGCGTGACCGAATCTCGGGCAGAGTTTGTTGCGCCCTTCCGCAGCTCCTCCCGGAATCGGAGCTTGGACGTAACAGTATTTTATATTGAGTTTCTTATATGTTCTTTTATACGTTTTTTAAATGTATCTTTATACTTCGCATTCATTGTACTCGCGTAATGTATGTATCTTATAGTACTTAATTCTTATATATGTTAAAAATAATTACATGTATGAGAAGGAATAAATAAAGAGTAACAATGATATTCTTATACTTTTAAATATATTTTCTATATGAATAAAAAAATTAATTCAAACGACATCCCGTTCATTTATCCACGAATTGTGCGATCCATCGAATCCCAGCCACTTGACACCTTGTCTCCTTTCTTACGCAGTACTTTCTCCACGAGATACACTTCGGGATTAGCGACGCGACGCAACTCGTGCTCGTAGAATCCTCCAGCGACCGGTTTTCCGCGGTAATCTTCCAGAAGAAGATACGTTACGGGATTAGTTTTCTGCACTTTGACGATTCGAAACACCTCCGTGGTCCAATTCGGAGTGTAACCCTTCTCAAAGATCGTCTTGTACTTGCTCACGCGTATCGCGTCGCCTACTTTAAATTTTGCCAATACAACAACAAGATCTGTACACGCTGCCGTATGAAAGTTTTCTGTACATCGAAGGAAAATTGGCAAAGACCAAAGTGGTACTCAACGCCGACGTGGCACTGGGAAATAATTGCGTCGCTTTCATGTTCGATGAGATTCGCTATGAACTCAACGGCGTGGAGATTGATCGCAACAGAAACGTGGGCGTAACTAGCACGCTCAAAAACTACGTGACGGTGTCATCCGACAAAAGCGTGATTCTGCGAAACGCTGGCTGGGATCCGCAGACTGAGGCTGATGGATACTTTAATTTCTGCGTACCGCTCAACGTACTACTGGGATTCTGCGAGGATTACAGACGCGTGGTGATCAACGCTCGTCACGAGTTGATTCTGATACGAGCGCGCAACGACGTGAATTGTCTGTTGGGAAATTGGACGGTGGAGCCGAAGCTTGAACTGTTCAAGATCCAATGGCGAATGCCGCACGTGGTGTTGAGCGAGATAAATAAGCTGTCGATGCTTCGGGCCTTGGAGAGTGGACGACACCTGAGCATGCCTTTTCGCTCGTGGGATCTGTACGAGTACCCGCTTTTACGGAATACGACGAAGCATTCCTGGGCTATGAAAACTGCGACTCAGCTGGAAAAACCGCGATACGTCATCTTTGCTCTGCAAACGGATCGAAAGAAAATGGCCGAGGATACGAGCCGATTCGACGACTGTAAATTGACCAACGTGAAACTCTACCTGAACTCGGAATGTTATCCGTACGACGACTTGAATCTGGATTTCACTAAAAACAAATGGGCGATTCTGTACGACATGTACTCACGCACTACATTTTTACGAATCCCGTACCATGGAGATTTTTGACAAGATCCGACAGGTCTTGCGCTTCCTGGTTTGATTGCCTATCACCATGGATTGCGATGGACGGACGGGACGACCTCGTACAGCGAGGCGAAACGCCTGATTACGTGTGCTGTACGCGAGGAGGAGGATGATGCTGTGGTGTATGTCAAGGGACGTGAGAAACGAACGTGGCTACGAGACTTGTTTCTGGACGAACGCGTGCACATCGAGACCCTGGATGCAGTTCACGAAGACATAAAATCTTTAGCCGATATAGATGCCACTGATACTATGCGATGTGGACATCACGCTAACAATTGCGCTTTACAAAATGTATTCAAAGTAATTGGTGGTTGCAAAGAAATTTTTTAAAATAAAAATTATGTAACGTATTTATCGTGTATTCTCTCTTTTCCTATACATGTACTTAGTATGTAAGTATGTATGTATGTATGTATGTATGTATGTATGTATAAACGCGTAGAGACAGTGCGTAAAGCTCTTTTCATTCAATCGTAATCTTACGAGCGTTACGACATGGACCGAGTAAACGATTATCTGCATCGAAAGTGGACCAAGCTCAAGGGATACCGTCGATTAGACGACGATCGTGAGCCACTGTGCCCACCGAGCTCCCCACCATCGAAGAAAAATCAAAGATATTGGGAATCGTCTCCGTCGAAGGATACATCTTCAAATCAAAAATATTATTGGGAGTTGCCTCAAGAAAATACGTGGAAAAATACATCTTCGACGAAAAGCCAAAGATATTGTAATTGGCCTACAGAAAATACGTCGACAGATACGACTTATGAGCCGACGTCTTCATCATCGTCAAAAAATAAATACGAACGTCCCCGAATTCCCCCACCTCCCCCGCCATTGAAGAAAAAAGCAGGAAACAACACGTCATCAAAAGATAATACATCATAAAAATATAAACAATAATATACGTAGATGAATTCGCGGTAGAAAGAATACATAGAAAGTTGCGATAAAAAACTTGTCGCGACAGGTTTTCGGAAAGAGAATTTACCCCCTCTCTCTTCGATTTACCCCCCTCTCTTTAATTACAGAAGTATTACAATCAATTTAATACGCCGATGTGATCAGTCTTGCTATATTCGCTTGCACGAACGGATCAAAAATGTTTCGCTTTAACTCCGCCACAGAGAGCGAACCGAAGAAGGAACCCGACGCGTAAGTTTTAATATTCTATATAGAAAAAAAAACACTTTTCTTCCTATAACATTATGCATGTAATTGCGTTATTACAGGATAAAGCGTCGCGCGGTGCGTATACTGAGTCGACGATACGACCTGACCGCTACTGGCTACAAGTTTTTGGAAATTGCAATCAACGTTGATCCACCGAGTTACGTGGAGATCGTTCTGGGAGACCATCGCGGACGCGAACTGTCGTTGTCTCTCGAAACGTGGAAAGGTCTCTACGAGCAGCGATGGAATATCTACAAATTGCTGCGGAACGAGTACAAGGACAATTTTATAAACGTTGGACCGCTAACGATTAGAATCTGCACGCATAACGACGTTACGCTCGTACGACTCGAATCTTCGACCGTACACATGACGATGATCGAATTGACGCTGCGCCGAATGTTCGATCTCGACGGATGCATCGACGTAACGTTCGAACGCTTAGCCCGACTCGTTGATACGGTCGATGTCAAGTATACGCGCTTCTCCAACGTCGCGAACGCTATACGCGAGAGCGATATCTTCGACAAACGCCAGCTCGTCGATTGCGAGCTCCTCGCTTTAGTTTTTAATACGTAATAAAAAATTACTGCGTAAAAAAAAATTACTATGTAAAAAAAAAAATGTACGAATAAATATTCATTGTCTCCATTATTTTATGCGTACTTTCTTTACTCTCCTACGAATGTGTGCTCGATGAATCCTATGCCTCTACGCGCTATCGCTCTGTTTACATAAACAGCTCTTCTCTTACCGCAGAGCCTCTTCAAATGTCGAATCATTTTTCACCAAATTAATTGCCTATGGGTCAATCCTAGGATTCGCCTTAGCGACGAATGCTTTTCAGCGTCAGTATTCCTTTGTCCGGCATAATATTCTTCCCAAATAAATAATGAGCTATATTTGTTGTTACTATTCAATAAATTTATTACAATCAGTAGAAATTAACTCGGAACGTTTCGACTTTACAAAGTCATCATCAGCCGCATAAACCCCAATCTAATTAATAAGCTTACATATCAAACGCACAAAAACCAAATCAAAATTACAACACTCGCAAATTCTCCAATATATACATTACATCCTGACAGTCGCAAAATTTTTTTGAAACGATATAATCGCTCCAATGTTTGATGGTAGTTGAGTCAATTTACTTGAACGATGAAAAAACCCGTTATAATCCATTCTTCGTTTTTAGGCGAGAAAAATTAATCCAAATGAAATTTCCAGTCCATTAGTCAAAGTTAAAATACACGAAGCCAATACATGGATATCATGCCGTCAGATTTGTATATGTAAGATGAAACTGCATAAGTCAAAAAATTGATAATGAAACAAATGTAAAAACAAACCATAATAATTGTTACGTCCTGTAGATTCCACGATTCTTTTCTTTCAAAGGGTTGGTCAGCGTCATATCTAGAGTAAGATTTACGAGACAGGCCCGAGCGCAGATATCTGATAATAGAGCCTAAGTGCACTCCATGCGCTGGGAGACTCGTAAATGTCACTCAAAAGGAAAAATCAAAAGATGAAAATAGCATACATACAAAAGGCTGGCAGAGATTACAATTGCGGAACCGTACATTTCTAAGTACAATTACACGATAACGAACACTCAAAAGTACTATCTGAGGGCGACCCGCGATATAATAAAATTCGTCCAAGAGATAGCAGGCGCCATGTCCATTGCGCCAGATCATAAATCTCCTTATTGTCAAATCTCTTCCGGGGAGACGCGAGACCAACTATGATAAGACCCAAGAAAAATCGTAAAATCTTTATTACTGAAACAAAAAAAAAAAACGCTAACATCAGCAATGATAAAAGTTAAGAAAAATCGTAAATCATGTCACAAGTTGCTAGCGTTGCAACAATTTCAGACAAAGGAAAAATCCGCCCTTTTGGGGTATAAATAGAGGCCCTCGGAAGCGCACAGAGACAGTTCTAATCATCAGTCCACCGTGTCAGTTTTCCGAGGCGATAAGCCCGAGTTGATTGGCCCGGTCTCCCTCTTTTTCGCTCAAGTCACCTCTTTGATCGGAAGTCAGTTGTCCGAGGCATTGCCCGAGTCAACTGACCAAGATCTGGTGGTCGGTTAGAGACAGCCCACCAAGGCCCACTCACGGCCCGTCTACCGCTGTGCGCCTCCGAGGTCGTCGACGTCCACCAGGAGCACCCACGACCGACCGTGCGTCTCCGTGGCTTTCGAAGTCCACTAGGACCACCCACGACGACCGTGCGCCTCCGAGGCCCCTCTGAAACCTTTTGCACCGTGAGGGACTGACCGCCGCCATCTTTTCTTTGGTTATACAATGCGCACTCGGGGTGCGACTAGGGAGCCTCGCTCCAGAGGCCCTTATATTAAGGACCCCCGCCGGAATCCGCGGCCTATGCAACTTCCGATGCCCGAAAGTACTTCACCGCCGCTCCCCGCAAATACTACACCGCCGTCTCTCCTTGTTAATACCACATCGCGCCCCTCCGTAATAGTTTCTCCGCCGTTTCTCTCCGCGACACAAACATACACTACCACACACGTACAATATCCCGAACCCTCCTACTCCCCCGTCGACTCTTCAGAATTCCCATTAGATCTCTCCAAATTCCCGCCTCTAATTGATTCCCCCTCAATTTCTCCTCTCCCTATGCACGAAAGATTCCCTTCCCCTTCCGTGCACGAGATTCCCACTCCTCCTCCGTTCACGGAACTACACTCACCTTCCCCCGTAACCCCCTCCTTTTCCGATCAGACTTTCTTTCCTTCCGAACAGACTTTCTTTCCTTCCGAGCAGACTTTCTTTCCTTCCGAGCAGAGTTTCTTTCCTCCCGAGCAGACTCTCCATCCTCCCATCACCACCTCCTTCCCTGAGCAGACTCTAACTCCCCCTGTTATTACCACCGTTTCCCCCGACTGCGAAATTGTAATGTACTTTCCAGGAATCTCCATCCCCTTTTTCGTACGGCTGGACGCCATCCGCCCCGCCGTCCCCTGTTCCTGTCAAGGAAACTCCTCTTCCCCTCTCTCTCTCTCTTCTCCCGTCCCACACACACGAACACACACATGATATTTGTAAATTTTATTTTAATAAGTTTTTGTAATGTCTATTCATCTTTTTATTTTCATTTATTTTATTATAATCACGTGTAATGTTCCTTATATATTTTGTAATCATAATAAATAAATATATTAGAAATTTAATTTTAAAATATAAATATCGCTTAAATTCTTAAACCCTTTCTCGTATTCCCTCATCCATTCCCGTTAGATCGCACAGGTCCACTCCCAGGGCTGCGTTCATAAAGTTTACTCTTTAACTCAGAGTTAACTAGAGTTAACTCTATAGCGTTCAGAAACTCGAATATGACCGGAAGTATGTTCAGAGTAAGCCGTTCAGAAATTCGACAGGATTAACTCTAGAGTTAACTTTCTTAACTCATGTCAGAGAGGTGGGTAGAAATAACTCGACATGCGCAGTAATGAGTATCAGCTTACTAACCTAAATAAGAGGTAATTATAGGTAATGGTGACTGATGTAAATACGTGCCTCATAACCTGTCTACACTAAATATTATAATATTATAATATTTAGTGTAGACAGATTATGAAAAAAAAGATATGTTAAAAATCTAGATATGTTATAAAAGATATGTTAAAAAAGATAGTATGTTATAAATCTTTTTTTTTATAATAATTATTTAAAATTTTTTTCACTAAAAAATAGAAAATAAATTACCTGTAACATTTTGTACTAATGTAAGGCCACTTTCATTAATACTTTTTCCTGTTTCGTCAGTCACTATTATAATTATAAAGATACTTTTTGAATATATCTTTTTTTAATAATCTCTCTAAGATGGAGAATTATATAATAGTGACTGACGAAATAGGAAAAAGTATTATTAATGAAAGTGGCCTTACATTAATACAAAATGTTACAGGTAATTTATTTTCTATTTTTTAGTGAAAAAAATTTTAAATAATTATTATTATCTCATCTTTCACGACTTATAGATTAATAATAAGAGATAGATTAATAGATTACAGATTAATATAGTGAAAGAAATTACTTTCTTTACGTTTTATAGATTATAGATTAATATAGTAAAAGAAATTATTTTCTTATTATTATTACTTTCGTATTATTATTATAGATTATAGATTAATATAGTGAAAGAAATTAATTTCTTTACGTTTTCTGCTATTATAAAATTAATTTTTTTCTTAATTTAAATTTCAACTTTTTATTAGATTAGAACTACCATCAAATCAACGAACTCAACTGATACTCCGGTCGTTCATAAAGTCACATAAATTTAGAGTTAACTCGTACCGTCTCGTACCTAACTCAACTCTACTCTAACTCTATTCGGAGAAAACTTTATGAACGCAGCCCAGGTAATAGGGATTAAGTTCCCTGACCTAAATTAAAGGACCAACGATCGTGACCGCTCACGGAGAAAGGCGTCATAGTGTCTCTTCCGAGACACTGACCCATTTTCCGGAGCACTTAAAGGTACGATCGACTCGCAGGACACTCCACGGTGTGTACCTGCGAGAGCCCAAACTCTGTGACGCTCCTCCGTTGCCCCTTCCGAAAATTGGGGATCGAGCGTGACCGAATCTCGGGCAGAGTTCGTTGCGCCCTTCCGCAGCTCCTCCCGGAATCGGAGCTTGGACGTAACATAATGAACACTTACATTATAAAAGAGGATAATTATTCACTAAAAAATCACTAAAAAGTTGTAACTCAGAATTTATAAGTCTTACTATGTGAAAAGCTAATGTACAAAAGATAACGTTTCTGAACTTAGAATGTCAAAGTGGTTGGTATGTATTTATTATTATTGTTTATTGTCGGAAATACGTTTCAGCAAATGTACATATACCTCGTCAAGAGATTCGGTGTCCTTCTTTAAATTTATGCCATTTAATTGTTCTTTAATATGTAAAGTCTCTGATATCAGTCTCTTATTGTACTTAGGTTCAGAATCCATAATTTTTGTATTATTCCAATCAAAATCATGATTGCATTGTAAAATATGTTTGGTTAGTACCGAATGTCTAGACGGATCAAGCTTTTTATTATTCTTATGCTCTTTTATTCTTGTGCTCAATTTCCTTTTAGTCTGTCCCACATAGGTTACATCACAATTTTTACACGGGATCTTGTATACAACATTATTACTGTTATCTATTTCTTTTTTATCTTTGATAATTTTAATTTTGAGTGTTTTATAAACATATCTAATTTATTCAAGCATCTATAACCTATGTTATAAAGTGATTTGTTAAACATATTTGTAACTGAATGTTATACAATGAATAAACGGAAGTACCATATATTTCTTTATTACATTATTGTTATTATTAGAGTTGTCATTAATTGTGGACACAATTTTTTTGGATTGAATCAAATTTTTTATTCTTCTGTTAAAATATTTAAAGATGAAGTCTATAGGATACCCATTATGTAGAAGAATTGTAATGCATTGTTCTAAATTTTTTTGTTGAAATTTGGGATATGATAATAAAATCGCCCTGTCTACGAGGCTATATATCGTGCCTATTTTGTGATAAGTAGGGTGATTTGATAAAAAAGACAGGTATCTGCCAGAGAAAGTTTTTTTATGAAACCAATCAAGTATAACAATTCGATCTTCCACAATTAATAACAAATCCAGAAAGCTTATCGTGTGGTTTTGTTCAAATTCTACTGTAAATTGCAAACGTCTATGTATGTTGTTAAATGTGTCTTTAATAACTTCAATTTTATCCTCAGGGGCTGCCAAAATTATGTCATCTACATAGCGAAAATAAAAGGAACAATTGAAATTAAGTGAACTTAAAGCTTTCTCTTCAATGTCCCGTAAAACCAAATCAGCTATAATCGGAGATAAAGGTGAACCCATAGGGGTTCCAAAAGTCTGCTTGTATATAATGTTGTTAAATTTAAAAAAAGTAGAAGATAGAACAAACATAACAGCATCTATGAACTCATTTTTCGGGATAGTTGTTTTCTGTTTTATAAAATCCCATTTTTTATTTATACTGTCCATTGCCAAATCATGAGGGATGTTGGTGAACAAAGATATTACATCAAGTGATATTACAGTGTTAAACTCATTAATTTTTTTGTTAGATAGTTGTTTGTACAAAACTATTTGGAGCTCCCAATGGGTTACTAGGTGTGCTACTCGATATAATCCGGTGCAAAAATGCAGCCAAATCATACAAAGTCGTGTTAATTAAGGATACTATTATTCGTAATGGATAATTATTTTTGTGAATTTTTACGAGTCCGTATGCTAGTGGAAGATTTGAGTCAGAGGATCTAAGACGTAATTGAGTTGTTTCAGAAATGTAATCATGTTCCTTCCATTTTTTTAACATCGTGTTTAAATTTTTTTCTAACGATTTCATAGGGTCTTTTTTTATTATTACGTACGTGTTTTTGTCATTAAGCATTAATTCCATTTTTTTGATATAATCATTTCTGTTTAAAGCGACCGTAACGTTGCCCTTGTCAGCTTTGATGAAAACTATATTAGGATTATTTTTACAAAAGTCAAAAGTTTTTTTATAATTAATCATAACCTGTTTTTCATTAATATTGATAGTGTTACTAGTTAAGAAATTTTCAAGTTTAGGAACAACTTCGGTCCGAATTTTACTTTTACAAGCATCATTAAAATTACGGTTGTTATATTCTACATCCTTTATGAACTCATGTATCGTGTGCTTTTTGTTAATAACTGGCGGAAGATTGAAATTATTGCCTAATTGTAATAAACAGGAAACTGCTGGAGGTATATCTGTATTCGACAAGTTTAAGAACCATTTTTGGTTCAACGTTTCTAACGGGTTGTTAGTTGTATTAAAAAATTGTTCCGGTTTCATGGCAATGTTAAATGTTGCAACATTGTTACTTTCACTCATTACATCAAAAGGAATTAACGAGTATTCCAATGTTCCGCGATTATCACCTTGGATATAGTAATTGAAGGGTGTAATTGATGTTATTTTTTCATTGTTATGTTTGTTCATAAGTCCGTTAAATTTGTTCTTATGTAAATTAAATTGTTTCCAATTATAATTATTAAAGGATATGTAAAAATGGTTTTGAATGTCCACCTAAATGTATAAAGGAAGAGAATTAGATAAATATCCGTCAATCAATGTTAAGGATCTGAAGAGTTGATCCAGAAATCGATGTAAATCAAAAATTTCAATGATCATTAATCTATTTGTTAAATTCTTAATCAATCTATTAAACTTCATATTGGATTTATAATGATTTAAATTTAATTTAATCATACACAAGCGTGACAAATGTGTTGGAACAATACCTGAGGATTTACAAGTCTTTAAAAAATGTAGTTGTGATTTAATTCTTATAATCCTATAGTTCAAATCGTTTCAGTAAATTACCCACATGTCTGCCGAAGGTATCATAAACAAAATTAAAATTAAATCCATGTAACTTAAAATAATTAATTCCCCCACGCATTTTTAGACCAGCAAAATAAAAAATTTTTAGATATTTAAGAAGTTATTGAAAAACGCCTGGATGTAATCATTCGTTGGCCAAATTGCACAATTGGACCGGCGAGTAAAATGCGAAGAGCTCTGCAAAAGTGTAATGAGTGGATAAAGTATGTGGTCAAGATTGTTTCATATGGAGGTATATATTTAATTTTTTACTGATATTAATAATTAACAATGACTTTTAGACTGATAAGAATTAATCTAATTGAATGAAAGCACATCCTATATTCGATTGACGCGAATTTTAATGCGTAAATGTTACTGTGTGAATAATTATATCAATAATTAATACATATTTTTTTAGATCAAAATTATATTCTTTTATTTTAAAAGAACATAATACAGCTTTTATGAAAGTGTTAAAAGTCTGCATTCCATGTAATTCGCTGCAAGTACTGAAAGAAACGTTTTATCTTTTTCTGAGTTCCGAGAAAAGAAATACTCTCTCTCTCTCTCTCTCTCTCTCTCTC